>NC_085868.1:50099261-50206761 GCF_034702125.1 Engraulis encrasicolus | reverse complement strand
TGGTCTTTTGGTCATTTAGCCACAAAACGCTTAATTTTTTCATATTATACACAATGTACAATACCGTGATATATACCGTGATATATACCGTGGCTAAAATTATACCGAGGTATACATTTTTGGCCATACCGCCCACCCCTAATCTATTGTATGAGTCATTCTTCTTAGAACCATGCAAATCAGCCACACACACGCGTGCAAGCATGCACACACTCGCAAACACACTCTCACTTGCAGTCACAGCACAGTGCATTTTGTTGTTTTCCGCACCCTCTCTGCATACCTCTCTCTCTCTCTCTCTCTCTCTCTCACACACACACACACACACACACACACACACACACACACACACACACACACACACACACACACACACACCTTTCTGACCATTATTGGTACAGTCTTGCCTCTGTTGTATGTCACCCTTTTCGTATCACTCTCGCTGCCTCTTCGTCTCTCTCTCTCTCTCTCTCTCTCTCTCTCTCTCTCTCTCTCTCTCTCTCTCTCTCTCTCTCTCTCTCTCTCTCTCTCTCACACACACACACACACAGCAGTCTGACCTGCAGTGGTACAGGTGCGTCTCTGTTGTACAGGTCTCCATCTTCGTACCAGGCCCCGCGGTTGCCGCGACCCACAGAATGCCTGAGACGGAAGCTGAACTGGGTGTCTCCAAGACAACCTGAGATACAGTAGAATAGAATAGAATAGAATAGAATAGAGTTTAATAGCATAGCGATTACCAGTAGCATTCTATTTATCTCAATGGTAGCATACCGTACAACAGAAGATGATGCATCAGTGTCCATAGAGAGTTTTAACATATTTCACTTGTGCAGTGCAAAATATACACCATACAGTAAAATAAAATCAGCACTGGTGAGGAGCGCACTGATCAGTCTCCATCAGTTATGTATTTTCCAGTTTATAAGTTCATAAAAAGAGGGTTGCTTTTCTGGATTACATAAACTATGTTAAGAATACCCTCTGTTGACACAGGTATGGCTAAAGGATGTTTTTTAACCAGTGATGCAAGATACACAGCCATGAATACACATACACTACATAAACAAATAAGCAACTAACCTGAGTATGAGTCGGGAAATGACAGGTAGCAAATGCTGGTTTTCTGCAGAGTGACAGAAAATAGCAGTCAACGGGGTGAAACAGAAAATAGAGATGTTCGTATTTCTAGAGGTTTCGCTATGGACAACATTGGCATGCACTGCTTATAAGGACTTACCTCTTTCTCTGTAAGTTTTGCGTCAAGGGGATACACAAGCTGAGAAAACAATGAAAGCACAGAACAGTGGCATTAAACGATTTGCTAGGACGTGTCGTGCACTGCACTGCACATCGGGGTTACATTGTGGCATTCACGTTAGCTGGTGTTAGTTGAGTACTAAGTATTCTGAGCTTTCTCAGATCGTTAGCACACAGAGTGTGTGCCATGTTTACCTCGATGGCTTGTCCAAGCTCTAGGTCGAAAGTGACGACACAAACGCACTCCAACCAAGCTGAGAAACGGGCCCAAGGTAAAGAACCGTCCGGGCTATCCACATCCTCCCTGGCAGCAGCCGCCTCCGACGCACCTCCGAGAGATATCGAACTGTCAAGAGGGTCCATGGCAACAAGCGTGTCCGACCCCAAATCCTTTCATTTCGGACATAACATGGCTCAGACGGTGCTATTTCTCAGAAATATCATCATAGTCCACGAGAAAATACCCGTTTAATGCTTTTATTTGCATCTCATCCTGTCACAAGACAGTTGTGGTGAGCGCCCTACACATGCCTACGAAGAATAAACATACTCCCGGAAGTCGACTGCCTCCTAGCGGTGGTGTTCTGGAAAAACATGGCACGCACAACTTCCACCTGTTCCATCAGCTGATTTATGCCTTGTGTGGATCTGTCACTAAAAACAACGCTGAAAACACAACGATTGCATTTACAGAAATTGGTGCATGTTACATGTCAGTCTTGGACTGATTTTTTTTTTTGTAGAAAGGTTCGCACTAAACCCCCCCCCCTTCCTTTAATTCTTTTTTCTTTATTTTTGAAGAATATAGTAATAATATATTTTATTTAAAAGCGCCTTTCAAAACACTCAAGGGCACTGTACACAGAGAATCAATAATAAAAACAAGACACATGAGCAGATTGAAAAACAAAACAAAAATAAAGCAAAACAGAGTTAAAAATAAAAATATACACAGAATAGATAGGCCCTACACACTGCACTCTAGTACAAATGCTGCTCTTCTTTGCATCCCATCGGTTTGAAAGAAATCAGCAGGTCATAAGGCATTTGCTTTCTGTGCCCCGACATTGTGGAATGGCCTCCCACATGTTATTGGAGATGCTGGGTGCTGGCTCTGTGGACATTCAGTATAGACGGGGAGGAACGGTAGCCTACCATGCACCCCCCCACCCCCCACCCCCCCCACACACACAACAAAACACCACATTACTTTTTTTAATCTCCAAGATGTCCTGAATAAGAATTTGAGTGGTAACAGTCATAACTCACTCCCACTATATTTTTTCACATCATATGACCCCATGCATTCTAGTCCTATGTAGTGATACACTGCCAAGGCCTCTAGAGCCATGATGCAGTTGGTTATAATAGCTTATGATATACCATATCAAAGCTTGGAGTCTGTAGTATACAGATATTATACTGTATTTGGTGAACCTTTTGCATAGCAACAGTTGCTAGGCAAAGCATATTCCTTAGCAACCAGCATCAGTGATACGGTTCCTTTGCGATTACATTGTGTTGTGATGTCTGGATCTATATGGCTTTTCTCAAGTGCCACATGACTTCTTTGAACCTCCAAGATGTCCCTAATAAGAATTTGAGTGGTAACACTAATATAACTCATTCCTTCTGTACATCATATTGTACATAACCCAGTATGCTAGAGAATATAGGCTATGTGACACCTTTTTTTTTACTAAGTAAACAATGAGTCATCAGGTCAAAGTCCACGGTCATTCATCATGAATCATCAGATCAGATCAAAGTCCAAAATAAGATCAAAGTCCAAAATAGTTTAGAAATGAGTCATCTTCATCATCTTCATCCTCTTTCTAGGAAGAATCAACCAGTTAGGCCTATAGGCCTACTAGACACAGTACTCTCTACTAGGGCATGCCTGTCTATCACCTGAGGGTTTTGTCTGGGCATGAGGGGTTAGATCAAAAGTCAAGGCCAAAATGTTTTAGATATGAGTCATCTTATTCTTTCTAGGATGAATTAACCAGCAGCTAGACTCAGTCTCTCTACTAGGCCAGACCTCTCTGCCGTTTTGTTTTGGATATGTAATGTTTGTGTTTGAGGAACTGCTGGTTCACCCCATTCCCCCTTTCCCAGGCTATACGCTAGGTGACTTCTATGCATACGCTATGTGACCAGGTGAATGAACTTTGAGATCGTTTACAGAGGGGCTACCCCTCCTATCGCACTCTCTTTCTTTCTCTCACACACAAAAATAATAATAAATATTAAACGACATCACCTACAGCTACACCGCTCTGATATGGTTTATACCGGTTATGACCGGATGAAAAAATAGAGACTAAAAATGTAAATGATCTTTGACCTAAATTAATTACGATGGGGTGAGGGACATCTTTTATTTTTTTAAAAGACACCCTTCCCACTCCCACTCTGCTCAGACACTTCTGTATAAGATGTACAGTTTTTAGGCAGAGGTTGTCATAGGTATTTCAAATGTTTTGTGTGCAAAAACTACTTAGTTTATTTAAAATGAATGACCTCTCATGAATTTCCTTTATTGAATATTGTTCAACAGGCACTCTCATACTTGGCACCTGCCATCATCTTCTAACACATTGGGGTCCAGGAGAGGTAGGGTATGGAAAATTGAGAAAATGCTGAGCGGAATCTTCACATTTTACCTTTCGTTTCTGGCAAATTGTTATACAGTAGTGTGCATTTCATTTTTCCTCTTATTCTGATTTTATGCAATACTCAGACCTATGAGTCTAGATGTACACAACTAAAAGTTTTATTCATATATAAATTATTATTAAATATTTTGTCAGTGCACAGTCAAAATCTCAGAATAAGACAAAAATTCATATTCTCAACCTTACCCAATCTATCTCCCAGTCACACACCCATCATCGTCTACATTTGTACTGAACCACAAAATTAGCTCAAAATTTCTCCTGAATAGCTTCACATTCCAGCACAACTAGCAGTCACATAACTCCAAAGTCTCCATACCCGTACAACCCAGCCATGCTCATCCCTCCACCCCCTTTGCAAACCTTTGCATCCCGGCTAATGGGTCACTTAGTAAGGGTGGCCCCAAAGAAAGTCCTCCCACATGCACTGTATCAACGCACATCACATTCCCCCTTCAAAGCTTCAAAACACAGGAAACGCCAGGAAACCTACCGACATGGCTTGCCAACCATGGGGTTGAATGAGCTGATATCTGTTTTATATTTGCTTTGTTTTTACTTCATGGTCTATTTTTATCTGTCTGATGTACATCTCTTCATTTCAGTGATTTTCAATCCCATTTTAGGCTATGGCATGTCTTTTACAGGCTTGTCAGGGAACTTAGCAGGGACACCTAGTGATTATTGATGCCTAGCCACAATGTACCCATCTCTGGAGATCCTTTAGAGTTTTCCTGATATTGAATCATACCTTATCTCTCTCTAATCTATCTTACCAACCTGATCTCTTGGGACTGAAAATAGTAGGTGTGGGAAACCTCACACCTAGATTGGTGAGTGTCATTGTAGTTGACATCTCATTGCAGAATTTTTCTGAGCAGGAAACACCCCATTTGCGAGAAGATGAATCCCCAAATATCTACATGATCATTCAAAGCTGAACTTGTGTTTTGTAGTGGTGAAAAAAAAGAGTGTATGGTATTTCATTTTCAGCAGAGATGACATGAAATATAGTCATTCTGTTAAAGTTACATTAGGCTATCAAAAGTAAACATAACAATTGTGTTTCAGCAGCTCACAGACACTTACATTGTTTCATATTTTATATCTCACAGTCTTTATGACATTTGCATCTGTACATGCACTGTGTACCTTATTGATTTTTGTCATGGCTCACTTTGAATACACATCAAAGTTACAACAGCTTGTTTTATAACACCTTTTCCATTGCTTAAACGTTTTGTGTGAAACATGACTCATAGGCCTACTGTTAATATTCCGCACACAAACATAGGCTATTCTACTATTCTGACACATTTTGTCACACTGAAACTCTGCAAGGAAAACCATTTATGCCTGCAACAAACTCCTCAAAGCATATTACTTAATGTCAAATTGTCCATGGTGATATCAAAAGACCCACAGTAACACCAAATAAAAACACTGTTAGATCAGTATTGCATTTAAAAAAATAGCTTCAGTTGTGTTTTATTGTTTGTTTTTTTCAGTTCCACAAAAGAGACATATTTAAGAGTCAAATAATTAATACAATAGATTAAAACAATACACTTTACAAGTCAAACAAAGAAGCCAATTCGGGTCAAAGATTGTCATGTATAACTCAAGAGAAATCTTTTTACATAGGCCTAACTGAGTTTATCATTCACTAAACATCTCTAAACAATCTGTCACTGACCATATTCTGATTTTGTTCAGATATTTCGAGTTCATTTAATAACAAAATGTGAAGCACTTGAATATACCCACGAAAACTTAACCAACCTTAACTGATACACATTTTGCTAAATTACTTTAACTGTCACAAGGGTACACATTGAAGGTAGCCTAAAACACTAATTTCTACATAGTATCATAATCACAGCAAAAGCTGAAATCATGGGAAAAGGCTACTCTAAGATTTGGTCATTGAGTCTGCCCAAGCTAATGCCACAAAACAACCTAATTTGCAAGGTATAGTCAAATAATAGCCTACCATACACAATCAGTTTAATCGACAGTTCATCTATTCACCCTTTGTGCCACATTGTTATATGAGTGTAAAATTACAAGGCTGTTTTGAAGCCTCAGTATTGGTATACTGTACAAATTCTCAAATAAAAATTGAAATAAATAATATGACATATGTTATTCTTGCAGTTGGTGTTCGTGTTATGCAGGGGTATTAAAGCTGTGGCGTGTAAGATGGTGGCGCAGAGTGTCCAGAGTAGGTTTTGCAACTATGCAGCTCATTAAAACTGGGATGCCTATTGCCAACTTTGATCATTTAATGAATATTTTCTGAAAAATAAACCACTATTTACTAGTATGACCAAAGCACAGTAAGTTTTTCAGCTGAAAATATCTATTTCTGGAAATTCAAAATGTATGACAGTGCAATTTTGTCAGTCATGTTGAATACTTAGAATTTGATGGTGGTAGTAGGTATTCCTTTTAAAAAGGTAACGTTTGTGAATGGGCAGCATGGATTCTGGAAACGAACTACCAAAAATATTACACAGGGCACCCTTAAGTCTTAAAATGCTGTATGTAGGCTACGTAGTGTTGACTGTATGGGATATGAGTTGTAAGCAGCAGCAGACGTCATAAATGCTGTAGGGAATCATTGAGATAGTATTTCTGTATATTTCCCTGACTTTTACTAAATGTTTCATTATGACATGATCCTACATAAAGACTTGAATCAAAATAAATCAAAGGTCAAAGACACGCAACAGTGATTTTAATAGGGTTGGGAATTGTCAACAGCCTCACGATACAACGCGTAGGCAGAGATTTTTTCTAAAGGTTGTTTGTGGTCTATGTTGGCTATCGTCTCTGTCAAATTCTCTGGTTGATGTACATGACATACAATATCCCAAATGATACCTTCCTGGACACATAAACCCCCAAATTAATAAAAATACAAATAAAAAATACAAGACTAAAATGTCTTAAACATGCTTATTGTGTTTTCAGAATTGTTGATCTTTGTGGATTGAAGGTCGTTCATTTAGGCTTTGTTGGTGGTGCCTCTTCACTGTGAGACATATGTCTTTTGGCTGATGTGGTGATTGATTGAATGCTACCGTGTAAGCCATATGAAAGAAAGCTCTGTTTGGCAATTACAATGCGTGGTTAGTGGGAGTCTGCTTTGAAAAAGTTTCGAAAACATATATAGAAATAAGTGAAAATGGTTTGTGAAAATTGTGAGTGAATTATGAAGTAGCTTTGGTGCAAATGCTGAAAATTATATGAACTCTTTCAGGATATGTTCAGCTGCTGCAATATCACATTTCTCAACTGTATTTTGTAGAACAAACAATGTACCCCACTGGGCCTGGATAAACTTTTTGCGGGGAATGTGGATGCTGCAAGTGTATATGAACATTCATTTCAGCCATCCCTCTCATGTCTCTAGCCCTCTTGTAATGGTTGGGACTTCATATTTCCATACAAATCCACTAATTTCTCATTTATTGGGCTACAAGATGGCTACTACCTTTATACATATTTCAAAGCGTACATTACACGCAACACATTTTGTGGTGCTGCAACTCCATGATCACCTTTTGCAACATAACACAATTTTAGAAGTCCAGACGTAGCAGAATCTGGAAAAAAAATCTAAAAAAGAATCATATTTTTCACTGACAGCGCGGTTTCCTGTGCGTTAACCTGGTTGAAAAGATTCACATACCCCCTTTATAGTGTTATACACCATATTCATGCTATTGTCATGTGTGCACAAATGTATTTTAAAAATGCTCAATTTATATAGTTCACCACGTGTTCACATTATACAATTTCACATGTTCTATCTTCATAATGAAATCTACTCGGTTGTAAATTATGCTGTAGATAATTTTAGGTTCATGGTGTTGTACCAGAGATGTAGGCCCTGTTGGATTCTGTTAGTCAAGCTTATAGGCTTTTTTGTGTAGATTATGATGACTGAAATCAAACATTTTCTGGAGATTAAACTGTGAGTTGGAAAAAACAGAGTGCTCTCTTGGCTTCTGAAAGCTCCTCCATAGTAGCCTATATAGGTGCTATGCGACCAAAATTTGGATAATTTAATGATCCAAAATGTATCAACACCACTAGCAACCAATGGAAAATGGAAGGGGTTATATAACATGGTTGAATTTGGGATATGCACTCATGCAGATGCTGGATGAGTATAGCCTTGGAGACAACTACTGTAGGTCTGAAATTGGTAAGGTGTGAGAGAAAGGGTAAGTGTGACATTGCCTTGACCAGATGGTAGATTTAGGGTGTGTGTGTTAAACCGTGATGCTCTGTTAAAAACTAGGGGTGTGCAAAGAAAAAGTCATGACAATATATTGTATTGAACCTCTTCAGATAAATTATGGTCTCATGACCAGTGTATCGTGATACGTATTAGCTAGCAGTTTAACACTGTTGATGAGTTCAAAGGCGGCATTAATTTACACTGCAGTGCACTCTGGCATCCTATTGCTACCCCTGCATAAGAAAGATGCCATGCATAGCGTATTGCATGTAGCCTACTGTATCGCAATGCTTATTGTGACCTGTGTATTGTGATAGGACTACGCGTTGTATCGTGAGGCTGTTGACAATTCCCAACCCTATTAAAATCACAGTTGCGTGTGTTTGACCTTTGATTTATTTTGATTCAAGTCTTTATGTAGGGTCATGTCATAATGAAACATTTAGTAAAAGTCAGGGAAATATACAGAAATACTATCTCAATGATTCCCTACAGCATTTATGACGTCTGCTGCTGCTTACAACTCATATCCCATACAGTCAACACTACGTAGCCTACATACAGCATTTTAAGACTTAAGGGTGCCCTGTGTAATATTTTTGGTAGTTCGTTTCCAGAATCCATGCTGCCCATTCACAAACGTTACCTTTTTAAAAGGAATATCTACTACCACCATCAAATTCTAAGTATTCAACATGACTGACAAAATTGCACTGTCATACATTTTGAATTTCCAGAAATAGATATTTTCAGCTGAAAAACTTACTGTGCTTTGGTCATACTAGTAAATAGTGGTTTATTTTTCAGAAAATATTCATTAAATGATCAAAGTTGGCAATAGGCATCCCAGTTTTAATGAGCTGCATAGTTGCAAAACCTACTCTGTACACTCTGCGCCACCATCTTACACGCCACAGCTTTAATACCCCTGCATAACACGTAACTGCAAGAATAAACATCATATTATCAAGTCATATTATTCATTTCAATTTTTATTTGAGAATTTGTACAGTATACCAATACTGAGGCTTCAAAACAGCCTTGTAATTTTACACTCATATAACAATGTGGCACAAAGGGTGAATAGATGAACTGTCGATTAAACTGATTGTGTATGGTAGGCTATTATTTGACTATACCTTGCAAATTAGGTTGTTTTGTGGCATTAGCTTGGGCAGACTCAATGACCAAATCTTAGAGTAGCCTTTTCCCATGATTTCAGCTTTTGCTGTGATTATGATACTATGTAGAAATTAGTGTTTTAGGCTACCTTCAATGTGTACCCTTGTGACAGTTAAAGTAATTTAGCAAAATGTGTATCAGTTAAGGTTGGTTAAGTTTTCGTGGGTATATTCAAGTGCTTCACATTTTGTTATTAAATGAACTCGAAATATCTGAACAAAATCAGAATATGGTCAGTGACAGATTGTTTAGAGATGTTTAGTGAATGATAAACTCAGTTAGGCCTATGTAAAAAGATTTCTCTTGAGTTATACATGACAATCTTTGACCCTAATTGGCTTCTTTGTTTGACTTTTAAAGTGTATTGTTTTAATCTATTGTAATATGTCTCTTTTGTGGAACTGAAAAAAACAAACAATAAAACACAACTGAAGCTATTTTTTTAAATGCAATACTGATCTAACAGTGTTTTTATTTGGTGTTACTGTGGGTCTTTTGATATCACCATGGACAATTTGACATTAAGTAATATGCTTTGAGGAGTTTGTTGCAGGCATAAATGGTTTTCCTTGCAGAGTTTCAGTGTGACAAAATGTGTCAGAATAGTAGAATAGCCTATGTTTGTGTGCGGAATATTAACAGTAGGCCTTTGAGTCATGTTTCACACAAAACGTTTAAGCAATGGAAAAGGTGTTATAAAACAAGCTGTTGTAACTTTGATGTGTATTCAAAGTGAGCCATGACAAAAATCAATAAGGTACACAGTGCATGTACAGATGCAAATGTCATAAAGACTGTGAGATATAAAATATGAAACAATGTAAGTGTCTGTGAGCTGCTGAAACACAATTGTTATGTTTACTTTTAATAGCCTAATGTAACTTTAACAAAATGACTATATTTCATTTCATCTCTGCTGAAAATGAAATACCATACACTCTTTTTTTCACCACTACAAAACACAAGTTCAGCTTTGAATGATCATGTAGATATTTGGGGATTCATCTTCTCGCAAATGGGGTGTTTCCTACTCAGAAAAATTCTGCAATGAGATGACAACTACAATGACACTCACCAATCTAGGTGCGAGGTTTCCCACACCTACTATTTTCAGTCCCAAGAGATCAGGTTGGTAAGATAGACTAGAGAGAGATAAGGTATGATTCAATATCAGGAAAACTCTAAAGGATCTCCAGAGATGGGTACATTGTGGCTAGGCATCAATAATCACTAGGTGTCCCTGCTAAGTTCCCTGACAAGCCTGTAAAAGACATGCCATAGCTAAAATGGGATTGAAAATCACTGAAATGAAGAGATGTACATCAGACAGATAAAAATAGACCATGAAGTAAAAACAAAGCAAATATAAAACAGATAGCTCATTCAACCCCATGGTTGGCAAGCCATGTCAGTAGGTTTCCTGGTGTTTCCTGTGTTTTGAAGCTTTGAAGGGGGAATGTGATGTGCGTTGATACAGTGCATGTGGGAGGACTTTCCAGAGTTTGGGGCCACCCTTACTAAGTGACCCATTAGCCGGGATGCAAAGGTTCGCAAAGGGGGTGGAGGGATGAGCATGGCTGGGTTGTACGGGTATGGAGACTTTGGAGTTATGTGACTGCTAGTTGTGCTGGAATGTGAAGCTATTCAGGAGAAATTTTGAGCTAATTTTGTGGTTCAGTACAAATGTAGACGATGATGGGTGTGTGACTGGGAGATAGATTGGGTAAGGTTGAGAATATGAATTTTTGTCTTATCCTGAGATTTTGACTGTGCACTGACAAAATATTTAATAATAATTTATATATGAATAAAACTTTTAGTTGTGTACATCTAGACTCATAGGTCTGAGTATTGCATAAAATCAGAATAAGAGGAAAAATGAAATGCACACTACTGTATAACAATTTGCCAGAAACGAAAGGTAAAATGTGTAGATTCCGCTCAGCATTTTCTCAATTTTCCATACCCTACCTCTCCTGGACCCCAATGTGTTAGAAGATGATGGCAGGTGCCAAGTATGAGAGTCATGAGCACTCTCTCCCCTGGGTAACAACCTTAATTGCATTCAATTCTCTGCCACTCTGCTCACTCTCTCCCTACTCTGCCTAACGAGCTCCACCTGGCTCCGCCCTGCTCTGCTCTTGTTACCTGGCCAGCTGCACTGCATTTCCCACTCACCATCCTCACCTGGCCTCACTCTGTTCTAATTACTCTGCCAGCTGCACTGCATTTCCCCACTAACCTCTCCCAGTATATCAAGCCCTGTTTTTCAGCCAAGCCCTGTCAGATCGTCTTCAAACCCAGACCAGTAACCTGCCTGTCTGCGCTCTGACTCCTGTCTGTGATTCTGATCCTTTCTTGACTGCCTCCTTGTTCTACTGCCCCGACTATCCCGACCTGCCTTCTGGATCTCGACTACTCTCCGATCTTCAGCCCCTCCGGTAACTCGATTCTGCCTTCTGTCTCTCACCACGATTATTGCCCAGCCCTGATCTGTACTTCTGCCTGCCATTCATATTGCTTTTGTGTGTGTGTTCCCCCAGGTCTCCGACCACCAGACGAGCGAGCCCAGACGCTTCACCACCCTCAGCCCGATACGCCGCTCGATCACTGGGGGACACACACACTAAGCACTTTGGACTGGACACCCCCGGACATTTGGTGACCCCCGGAGCCCAGGTAACCCACAGGACCCGGAAAAACCCCAGAGCCCCAAGCACCCCTGGAACCCCTGACACCCCTGGCACTCCTAGCACCCCTGGAACCGGAACCTCCCAAGACCTCACGATCATCTCACTCCTCTTCCCCCCTGAACCCCTCAATAAAGAACTCTGAATTTGAACTTGCGCTCTTGGGTCCTCTTCTGTCCGTGACAGAACGATCTGACCATCATGGACCCAGCGCACTCCCTGACCACGATGGAGGAAGAGCCAGAGATGACTGCCCTACAGCGACTGGAACGCACTGAGGGAGACATCAATCGGATGGCTGGCGACATCGCTTCCCTTCTCCAGCTAGTCAACCAGCAGCAACAACAGATCCAGCAGCAACAGCAACAGCTTCAGCAGCAGCAGCAACAGTTTCAGCTGCAACAGCAACAGTTCCAACTGCAGCAACAACAGCTAGCCCAAGCCCTGCAACTACTCTCAAATCCGGCTACTCCACCTGCACCCACCCCTGGTTCTTCTGTTCCTGTACCACCGACACTCCTTCATCCCTCCGCTGGAGGTCCCAATGCTGCAGGCCCGGCAGTGCTGCCACCAGATCCCCACGCTCCTGAACCAAAGATTGGGAACCCAGAACGTTTTGATGGAAACCAGAAGCAAGTAAGACCATTCTTGAGCAGCTGCCGAATCCAGTTCGCACTACAGCCCAGGACTTTCTCAACAGAGGGAGCCAAGGTGGGGTACGTCATCACACATCTCACCGGTCGAGCTCGGTTGTGGGGAACGGCGGAATTCGACCGACAAACCCCAGCCTGTGCCTCCTTCAGTGCCTTTGAGGAGGAGATGTTAAAGGTCTTTGACCTTGGCTCGCCAACAGCCGAAGCGTCACAAGCTCTGCTCACCATCCGTCAGGGCAATAGGACAGTAGCAGACTTCTCCATTGACTTTCGTACCCTGGCCAGTCGAAGCTCGTTTAACCCAGAGGCACTGGTGCAAGCCTTCCTCCACAGCCTGGCGGACTATATCAAAGACGAGCTTGTTTCCCATGACCCGCCCTCAACGCTTGATGCCGCTATTGACCTTGCCGTCCGCATTGACCGCCGTATACAGACCCGGAGGAGGGAGAAGGGCCGTCTCAGTCAACCTGCCATCCGCACTCGGGTCGATACCTCCTCTGTCCAGCCCCTGCCTGTCAAGTCCCAAAGCCAACTCAATCAGCCTGAGCCCATGGAGATTGGCCGTGCCTCTCTGACTCCCGAGGAGCGTCGACGCCGTCTAAGCTCCAACCTTTGCCTCTACTGTGGTGGTGAAAATCACCGTGTCGCCACTTGTCCGGCAAAAGCCGCAGCTCACCAGGTGTAAGGGAGATCCGGGTGAGCTCAACAAATCTTCAGTCTCCCTCCATCCGAAAAACCCTGCTTCATCTCCGCCTTCAGCTTTCCGACACCACTCATACGTTGGCCGCCCTTGTGGATTCCGGAGCTGAAGCAAACATCATGGACCCTGAGCTTGCACGGCAACTGGGCGTGAACCATCATCAACTGACACAACCCATTCCTGCACGAGCCCTGGATGGGCATCATCTTGGCACTGTCACTCACATCTCCGCCCCTGTGACAATCCTGCTGTCAGGAAACCACCAGGAGTCCATCCAGTTTCACCTCCTACACTCACCTGGCCAACCACTCATCCTTGGATACCCGTGGCTCCGTCAGCACAACCCCCACATCGACTGGGAGACCGGAACAGTCCGTGAGTGGGGAAGGAGTTGTCACCAGACCTGTTTAAGGGGGGCCACCCTGCCCGTTCACCGGGAAATATCTAGCGCTACCCCGACATATCCAATGTTCCGACCTGTTACCACAGCCTGAAAGAGGTGTTCAACAAATCCAAGGCGACATCTCTACCCCCACACAGACCCTATGACTGCGCGATTGATCTCCTGCCTGGCACAGCACCTCCCAAGGGTCGTCTTTATTCACTGTCTGCCCCGGAAAGAAAGGCCATGGAGGACTACATTAATGACTCTCTTGCCGCCGGGATAATCAGACCGTCATCTTCCCCCGCAGGAGCGGGATTCTTCTTTGTCGGTAAGAAGGACGGTTCTCTTCGTCCATGCATAGATTACCGGGGTCTGAACGACATCACGGTTAAGAATCGCTACCCACTGCCCTTACTTTCGTCTGCCTTCGAACTGCTGCAGGGAGCCACCGTATTCTCAAAGCTGGACCTTCGCAATGCCTACCATCTGGTGCGGGTGAGGGAGGGAGACGAATGGAAGACAGCGTTCAACACACCAACAGGCCACTATGAATATCTCGTCATGCCCTTCGGCCTCACCAATGCCCCAGCAGTTTTTCAAGCCCTAGTGAATGATATCCTCAGGGACATGCTAAATACGTTCGTATTTGTGTACCTTGACGATATTTTAATATTCTCAAAGACTCTGTCAGAACACACGCACCACGTCCAGTTGGTCCTGCGCCGCCTGCTGGAGAACTCTCTTTTCGTGAAGGCAGAGAAGTGCGAGTTCCATGCCAAAACCGTTTCATTCCTGGGGTATGTGGTGACCGAGGGCAGCATTCAGATGGATCTCACGAAGGTGTCGGCTGTCACTTCCTGGCCTGTTCCTGAGTCTCGGAAAAAGTTGCAACAGTTCCTGGGCTTTGCCAACTTTTATAGGAGATTCATCAGAAACTATAGCACAGTGGCTGCACCCCTCACTGCGCTAACCAGCACTAAACAACCGTACCAATGGACATCAGCTGCTGATAAGGCCTTCAATATCCTCAAGACATGTTTCACTTCTGCTCCCATCCTCCAGATGCCAGATGCAGCAAGGCAGTTTGTGGTGGAGGTAGATGCTTCGGACGTGGGAGTGGGTGCAGTGCTTTCTCAAAGAGCAGCTGAGGATGGCAAGATGCACCCCTGTGCCTTCTACTCCCGTCGGCTAACCCCTGCCGAATGCAACTACGACATTGGGAACCGCGAGCTGTTGGCTGTCAAGCTCGCCCTTGAAGAATGGCGGCACTGGTTAGAGGGGTCAAAGGAACCATTCGTAGTGTGGACAGACCACAAAAACCTGGAGTATATCCAAACAGCCAGGAGGCTGAACTCCCGTCAACAGCGGTGGTCTCTGTTCTTTACGCGCTTCAATTTCACGCTCTCCTACCGCCCGGGATCTCGCAACATCAAACCTGATGCTCTTTCCCGGATGTTTCAGAAGGACGAGACCACCGCCATGACAGCCCCCATTCTTCCCAGCCACTTTGTCGTAGCGGCCCTCACCTGGGAGATCGAGAAGCAGGTCATGGAGGCTCTTCGGGACCAGCCAGGCCCAAGCACCAGCGCCCCCAACCGTCTGTTTGTTCCAGCAAATCTCAGGTCACCTGTGATTCAGTGGGGGCACGAATCCCGTCTGGCCTGTCATCCCGGCATCACTCGCACCCTTCATCTGGTCCGCCAGCGGTTCTGGTGGCGGCGGATGAGACGGGAGGTCCGAGAATTCATCCGAGCTTGTCCCACTTGTAACCGAAACAAGACCCCCAACCAGCCTCCTGCTGGGTTGCTGCAACCCCTACTCATACCCAAGAGGCCCTGGTCCCACGTTTCGCTGGACTTTGTTACGGGCCTTCCGCCCTCTGACGGACACACAGTCATCCTTACCATTGTTGACCGCTTTAGTAAGATGACCCACTTCGTGCCCCTTCCCAAACTACCCTCTGCTAAGGAGACCGCCCAGGTGGTCCTGGAACATGTGTTTCGTATCCATGGCCTACCCCAGGATATAGTGTCAGACCCGGGGCCCGCAATTCTCAGCAACCTTTTGGAAGGAGTTCTGTCATCTCCTTGGGGCCACCGCCAGCCTATCGTCTGGATTCCACCCGCAGTCAAACGGCCAGACTGAACGCATGAACCAGGAGCTGGAGAAGGCACTGAGGTGTGTGGCCTCCCAAAATCCCCGGGCCTGGGCTCAACACCTGCTCTGGGTGGAATATGCCCATAATTCACTCACCAGTTCCTCCACCGGGCTCTCCCCCTTTCAGTGTGTCTACGGGTATCAACCTCCACTGTTTGCCAGCCAGGAAGCGGATGCCACCTGTCCGTCTGCTCTTGCGTATGCCCGCCGCTGCCGCCGCACTTGGGCCCAGGCTCGCACTGTGCTCCTGAAGTCTGGAACCAGCTACGCCGTCGGTGCCAACCGACGGAGGACCCCAGCACCTACTTACCGGGTTGGTCAGAAGGTCTGGCTGTCTGCCCGGGATCTGCCGCTGCGGGTTGAATCACGAAAGCTGGCCCCTCGCTTCATTGGTCCTTTTCCTGTGCAGAAAGTCATCAGTCCAACGGCGGTCCGACTTCAGTTGCCCGCTTCCATGCGGGTCCACCCCACCTTCCACGTCTCCAAGGTCAAGCCGGTCCATGAAAGTCCCCTGGTCCCTGCAGCTCCGGCGCCACCTCCTCCTCCGCGCCTCGTAGATGGCGGTCCTGTCTTCACCGTCCGGCGGCTGCTCCGCTCTAGGCGAAGGGGTAGGGGTCTCCAGTACCTCGTTGACTGGGAGGGATATGGTCCAGAGGAGAGGACCTGGATCCCGGCCAGGAGGATAGTGGACCGGACCCTCATCACTGACTTCCACCGACTACATCCTGATCAGCCTGCAATCCGTAGGGGCCGTCCAAGAGGGGTCCCTAGCCGTCCTGCCAACCCTGCTCCTGTCTCAGTGCCTGTCCTGTCTCCCGACCGTGACCCTCCAGCTCCTTCTGAGGATGAGGATATTCACTCGGACCGCTCGGAGGAGTTCTGACCCGCCGCCTGCTCCCCTCCACCCTCCCGGCATGGTGTTGTTCTTGGGACTTCTGGGGCCGTCCCTTAGGGGGGGGGTCCTGTCATGAGCACTCTCTCCCCTGGGTAACAACCTTAATTGCATTCAATTCTCTGCCACTCTGCTCACTCTCTCCCTACTCTGCCTAACGAGCTCCACCTGGCTCCGCCCTGCTCTGCTCTTGTTACCTGGCCAGCTGCACTGCATTTCCCACTCACCATCCTCACCTTGCCTCACTCTGTTCTAATTACTCTGCCAGCTGCACTGCATTTCCCCACTAACCTCTCCCAGTATATCAAGCCCTGTTTTTCAGCCAAGCCCTGTCAGATCGTCTTCAAACCCAGACCAGTAACCTGCCTGTCTGCGCTCTGACTCCTGTCTGTGATTCTGATCCTTTCTTGACTGCCTCCTTGTTCTACTGCCCCGACTATCCCGACCTGCCTTCTGGATCTCGACTACTCTCCGATCTTCAGCCCCTCCGGTAACTCGATTCTGCCTTCTGTCTCTCACCACGATTATTGCCCAGCCCTGATCTGTACTTCTGCCTGCCATTCATATTGCTTTTGTGTGTGTGTTCCCCCAGGTCTCCGACCACCAGACGAGCGAGCCCAGACGCTTCACCACCCTCAGCCCGATACGCCGCTCGATCACTGGGGGACACACACACTAAGCACTTTGGACTGGACACCCCCGGACATTTGGTGACCCCCGGAGCCCAGGTAACCCACAGGACCCGGAAAAACCCCAGAGCCCCAAGCACCCCTGGAACCCCTGACACCCCTGGCACTCCTAGCACCCCTGGAACCGGAACCTCCCAAGACCTCACGATCATCTCACTCCTCTTCCCCCCTGAACCCCTCAATAAAGAACTCTGAATTTGAACTTGCGCTCTTGGGTCCTCTTCTGTCCGTGACAATGAGAGTGCCTGTTGAACAATATTAAATAAAGGAAATTCATGAGAGGTCATTCATTTTAAATAAACTAAGTAGTTTTTGCACACAAAACATTTGAAATACCTATGACAACCTCTGCCTAAAAACTGTACATCTTATACAGAAGTGTCTGAGCAGAGTGGGAGTGGGAAGGGTGTCTTTAAAAAAAAATAAAAGATGTCCCTCACCCCATCGTAATTAATTTAGGTCAAAGATCATTTACATTTTTAGTCTCTATTTTTTCATCCGGTCATAACCGGTATAAACCATATCAGAGCGGTGTAGCTGTAGGTGATGTCGTTTAATATTTATTATTATTTTTGTGTGTGAGAGAAAGAAAGAGAGCTCGATAGGAGTGGTAGCCCCTCTGTAAACAATCTCAAAGTTCATTCATCTGGTCACATAGAGAATGCATAGAAGTCACCTAGCGTATAGCCTGGGAAAGGGGGAATGGGGTGAACCAGTAGTTCCTCAAACACAAACATTACATATCCAAAACAAAACCCTCACGTGGCAGAGAGGTCTGGCCTAGTAGAGAGACTGAGTCTAGCTGCTGGTTGATTCATCCTAGAAAGAATAAGATGACTCATATCTAAAATATTTTGGCCTTGACCTTTGATCAAACCCCTCATGTCCAGACAAAACCCTCACGTGATAGACAGGCATGCCCTAGTAGAGAGTACTGTCTCTAGTAGGCCTAGGCCTAACTGGTTGATTCTTCCTAGAAAGAAGATGAAGATGTGACAGACACATACAGTACTGCTCGCTATAGAGTATTGTCAATATTTCCAGTAGTTAGTAATTATGCTATTATTATACTTTTACAAATTGTTAATATATTTATATATCATAACCTACACACTCTAAGTTTACATATGGTATATGGCAAGCTATGATAACCAACTGCAAAATGGCTGTTAAGGCCTTGACAGTTTACAACTACATAGGACTAAAACGTATAGCAGTGATACTCACTATTTTTTCCTCAAGAGCCACATTAGGAGAAAAAAATCAGGAGGAGAGCCGCATGGAGCGCAACAACACCCCCCCCCCTCGCCCCCTCTAATTTTCAGGGCCTTTATTCATTTTGTCTGGAGGGGGGGATTACATCATGATAGTGTTGGCCTCATTATACATGGTTGTAGTATTATTTATGCAAATTATTATTAGTAGTAGTAGTAGTATTAACTATTCAATTATTAGTAGGCCTATTATTAAATAATTGAATTATTAATTAATTACCCTATGTCAGTGTAATGGGGTTAAATAGTAATTAAAGTAAAACAAGACACCCCTTATTTTCTTTCATTTACATTTTATTTGTGTTACATTAATATTTGTGTGGGTCAGTACAAGAGCAATGTTTTATTTGCAACTCTTTATTTTCTTGGTGGCAACTTCTCCACAAGGGGGCGCACAGCGCTTGCATGGTAGGGAATAGCATTTAAACACACGCAGAGGGAGAATAAAAGTTCTTCCTGTGAAGCGAACATCTGAACAACGTGTGTGTTTTGTCTTTTCCTACCACAGGTCAGTAAACAAACCTACAACTTGGAATTAATGTGATATATTGCAGGTTAAGTGTGCAGATTTCGTGACTGTATGTATAATTTGTACTTTGAGTTTGTAATTGAGGAAATAGCCGATGTTGATGCAGTGTGATTGAGATTTTGGTGTAAGCTAGTTATGCTAGCCAGTGGCTGCCCTAGGTAATGCCATTGAATGTTAACCATGCTAACTTTGAGTAAAAAAACGGACTTTTATGTATCATCTACATGCACCTAAAGCTTAGGCTTCACTTGTTATGGAGTCTGTGGAATAATATGTTTATGCTTGGGTTTAAAGGACTTTATCTAAGCCATGTTTATTCTTATTTTGACAATGCATTTGGGAACATGTATATCCCTGGTAATTTCAGGATAACTGCAGGTTTCATGTATTTGGTTACTTATGATTTGGTCATTGTTGACATTCAATGTTGAAGATTTAATGAGTTCTATGTGACAGTGTCACAGTGACATGGTTAAATGAGTTTGTTGCAACATAAAATGATCATTTAAGGTAAATGATCTGTGTGAATACTTCATTAAGTCACTAAGTGTTACTAAATACATTTGAGGAGAATAAAAGTTCTTCCTGTGAAGCGAACATCTGAACAACGTGTGTGTTTTGTCTTTTCCTACCACAGGGAGAATCGGTGCTCCCCTAACATATCAGTTAGGGAGGCAACAATTTTGGGGGCTCGTCCGGGATCATCGCCTCATCAACAGGTGTTGATCATCACAGAATTTCGGGATTTGCCATTCCTCGAGCCAGTATCCAGAGATGACAACGCTAAGAGAACTGCGATGGGAAATTCAACAACAAATTCATCAGCTGACCAGCACCTCCAGGACAGACATCCTGCATAGCCTTGCACAATCGTGTAAAGATGACGTCACAGGAGAGGCACCAAGCAGGGACGCGACGGCAGTGGAATTCTTCGACTTTCTTCAGGACTTTTTGAGAAGTGAAGGACTGAGGGCTCTCGAGGACCAAGGGATGGCTGCCCTGCTCGTCTTTCGCGACCTCATCAATGATCTGCAAGGTGGACAGGAGCCTGTCAACGGAGGGGGCCAAGCATCTGAGAAGACAACTGCTGAGGCAGTAGCAGAGACTGAGCCGTTAAAGACAAACACCAACCCCAGCATGGACACAAACACCAGCACAACATCAACACCAGCAACACCAGCAGTTGCTGAGAAGGTACCTGGTCTAGTTAAACTGACAGAGGTGGCAGCAATGCTACCTCGTAGGGAGTACAAGATTCATGGAGGTCAAATTTCTGATTCTGATTCAGATTTCAATTTTAACCACCTGTCTAAACAAATTGATGAAGGTCTAGCTGAAGGGTTTACAGAGGCTGAGATCATTAGAACAGTGTTCAAGTTAATTAAACCTGGCACATTTAGAGACATGCTTACTACCAAACAAAGCCTAACAGTAGCTGAGCTCAAGAGTTTTCTCAGAGCGCACATTCGAGACAAAAGTAGTACTGAATTGTTTCAGGAGCTGAGTAATGCAAAACAGCTTGATAAAGAGGGTCCGCAGCAATTTATGTACAGATTAATGGGATTGAAGCAGCGCTTACTCTTTGCATCCAAGCAAACTGTAGGATTTCAGTACGATGGTACACTAGTGCAGGGAGTGTTTCTACACTCACTTTACCAGGGAATGAATGAGAGATATGCACATGTCAGACGAGATATCAGGCCACACATCTCAAATATGAAGGTCACTGATGATTTCATCTTAGGCACCATAACACGCTCAGTGAGTGAAGACATAGAGAGGCAGAATCGCCTGGGTCATGCAAACAAACAAAGACAAACCAACATCAATGCAGTACAACAAGATAGTGGGCAACAAAAAGATGATCAGATGCAGACAGAGCTCCAAGCGAATCGCACTGCCATACATGAGCTGACAGCACAAGTGTCATCTTTGACAAAGAGCCTAGAAAAGGCCTTCACCAAAACTCCAGAGAATATTGGCACTACCCCGACACGTGCAAAATCATCACCCAAATCAGATGTTAGGGGAAAATGTCAACAGTGTATAACACAGGGAAATGACCGCTGCACTCATTGCTTCCGCTGTGGCGGCGAAGGGCACAGAGCCATTGGGTGTCTCCGGAAAAATAGCCAGTCGGGAAACCAACAGCGGCCACTGGGGAGGGACCACCAGTGACCTTGGTGAATGAAGAGTCCCAGGTTAGCGTAAACCTATGTTGCCTTGAGGAAGCCCCACCAGCGATGCAATCACACAAACAAGACACCACAACAAAAGGAAAACTGGTGGCCAAGCTAATAGGTGGTAGGTGTATGTTAGATTGTCATTTGAATGGGGTCAAGGTACAGACATTACTTGATAGTGGTGCACAGGTGAGCATGGTAGCAAAGCAGTGGGTGAGCCAAGCGTTGCCAGATGCTGAAATTTTCCCCTTGAAAGCTTACCATTGGATGGCCCACTTGAAGTCACAGCAGCCAATGGCACATATGTCCCATTTGATGGTTGGATGGACATTCTGGTGGAGATTACAAGTGAAAAACATGGAAGTGTAGCAATACATGTGCCAATGCTTGTGAGCAAACATTGTACGACTGGCCCACTGATTGGATTTAATGTCATTGAGACAGTTATAATGGAAAATGGGGGACAACCAAACTGCACAAGCCTGTTAGACTTGCTGTCTGAGGCAATGAGTCTCCAAAAGCATACTGTTGAAACCCTAGTTTCAGCCCTTAACAACATGTCTTGCCCTGATGAACCAGAACACCCTGTAGTCAAAACTGGAAAGAAGGGCTTCACTATTTCCAGAGGCCAGATATGTGATGTGAAATGCCGCCTCAGAGCATTCCCAGGGGGAGGAGCCATGTTGTTTGAGCCAGAGTTGGAGAATGGTTTACCAGATGGACTGGAACTGTTTCCGGCTATTGTCAATATACCAGTCGGTTCCTCCAAAACAGTAAGGATCCCGATTCAGAATGTCTCACAGCATGATATTTTCTGCCCCCCGAGAACAGTGTTGGGTGTCATTGCTGAGTTCATCGAATACGAGCCCTGCAGTTTTCGACCAAGTAACCAATCACCTTCCACACAGGATGGTGATGTCCTTGTGTGTTCAACACAAACAAGTGCTAGTGACCACCAAGACAAAAGCAACAAACAGGCCAGTGAAGGAAAATGGCATCCCCCAGTAAATTTAGACCACCTTACTGAAAATGAGCAAGCTGTGGTACGTCAAATGCTGTATGACGAATCTGATGTATTCGCTTTTGATGAGGGAGATATAGGCTGCATTCCTGATTTAAAGCTGAAAATTAAGACGGTAGATGAAGTGCCAGTCCAGAAAAGTTACAATTCTATCCCAAAACCCCTGTACAAAGAAGTAAAGGAATATGTGCAAAATCTTCTAGATAGGGGGTGGATCAATAAGTCTGTGTCAGCTAATTCCTCACCTGTGGTCTGTGTCCGCAAGAAAGACCAAAGCTTGCGCTTATGTGTAGACTTCAGGGCCCTGAACCGAAAGACCATCCCTGATCGCCATCCCTTGCCCCGAATTCAGGATCTGTTAGATAGTCTGGGAGGTAACTCGTGGTTCTCAATCTTGGATCAGGGAAGCACCTATCATCAGGGTTTTGTGAGTGAGGAGTCGCGGCACAGAACAGCCTTCAGCACCCCCTGAGGGCTGTATGAATGGGTGCGAATACCATTTGGACTAACAAATGCCCCCGCAGCATTTCAGCGATGTATGGAGGGAGTGCTAGAGGGGATTAGAGATGAATGCTGTGTACCATACTTAGATGATGTGCTTTGCTACTCAAAGACCTTCCATGAACATGTGGACCATGTTAGAGAAGTCCTCTGTAGGATGAGAAAACATGGGATTAAATTGCGGCCAGCAAAATGTGAACTGTTTAAGAGAAAAATTCGATACATTGGCCGGATCGTGTCAGGTGATGGGATTGAAATTGACCCGAAAGACGTGGAAGCAGTAATTGCCCTTCAACAGAACACTCCACGCACAGTGGGGCAGCTGAGGACCCTACTAGGATTTCTTACATACTACAGGTCATTCATTCAAGATTTTTCACGTCTGGCAAGGCCACTGTTCAACCTCCTACAAACCCCAGATAACATGAGTCACACTAACCAATCTCAGGCCAAGGGTGAGAAAGGCCAAGGGAGAAAGGGTCAGCTCCCTTCACGGACACCCATTATATGGACCAGCGAACACCAGAGTGTGTTGTCAAAATTCGTGGAGATGCTGACCAATCCTCCCATTCTTGCTTATCCCGATTTCAGTCTTCCATTTGTGTTGCACACTGACGCTTCAAACAAAGGCCTGGGGGCAGTGTTATATCAACACCAGAATAACAAGTTGCGTGTAATTGCTTATGGGTCCAGGACATTAACACCGGCTGAGAGGAATTACCACCTCCACTCTGGAAAACTTGAGTTTCTTGCCCTCAAATGGGCCGTCTGTGACAAATTTCGCGACTATCTCTATTATGCTCCCTCATTCACAGTCTATACCGATAACAATCCACTGACATACATTTTAACTACTGCCAGGTTAAATGCTGTGGGTCACAGATGGGTTGGGGAGTTGGCGGATTTTTGCTTTGACATTAAATACAGGCCAGGGAAAATGAATTCGGATGCAGACATGTTGTCCAGGCCAGTCAATCTTGAAGATGAAATGGGAGAACATACAGAGACAGTGTTGCCGGAGGTGGTGTCTGCAGTGTGGCAAGGATGCAGGGCTGTACAAGACAATGATGTGCCATGGGTTGCTGCCTTGCAACTGGCCGAGGACATTGACAGTACTGCCCCAACAGGTGGCGATACCAGTGTTAGCCCCGAAGATATTAGGGCTGCACAACAAGAAGATTCAGCCATTAAAGAAATTGTGTCCTTGAAACTGAATGGAGGGACTCCAGACAAAAGTGACAAGAAAACAATGGGGAGATGGACAAGGAGATTACTGTATGAGTGGAGCAAACTGGAGGTGGATAAGGGAATATACTCTACCGCCAAACTGAACAGTACAAGCAACTGGTCCTTCCCGAACACCTGAAACCTCTGGTGTTGCAGAGCTTACATAACGACATGGGACATGTAGGTGCCGAAAAGGTAATTCAACTAGCTCGTGAAAGATTTTTTTGGCCCTACATGAAGCAAGACATTGAGGACTATGTGACAAAGAAACGTGCCTGCATCAAACAAAAACATCCCAGTGTCCCACAACGAGCTCCAATGGGGTCTATTACCACAAGTGCACCCTTTGAGCTGGTCTCCATTGACTATTTACACCTGGAGCCAAGTAAAGGAGGGTACGAGTATATCCTTGTGCTTGTCGACCATTTCACACGCTTTGCTCAGGCATACCCAACGAGGAACAAATCAGGCAAGACAGCAGCTGAAAAGATATTTCAGGATTTCATTCCTCGCTTTGGATATCCAGAAAAACTTCATCATGACCAAGGACGTGAGTTCGAAAATCGGCTGTTCGAAAGACTGCAACAACTGGCCGGGATTTCTCATTCTCGAACGACTCCTTATCATCCACAATGCAACCCAGTGGAAAGGCTGAATCGTACTCTCCTCCAAATGTTGCGCACCCTGCAAGAAGAGAAGAAGAGTGAGTGGAAAGATCATCTACCCCACATTGTGCATGCCTACAACTGCACAAGGCATGATGCCACTGGATACTCTCCTTTTTTCCTACTATATGGCAGGAAACCCCAGATTACCAATTGACTTAATCTTTAGTCCTAAACAAGACACAGAGACACAAAGTCACCAGTCATTTGCTCAAAAGTGGGCTGACAGGATGCGAGCAGCCTACCAGATTGCTGCTGACAACAGTCAGAAGTCTTCAACCAAAGGAAAGAACCAGTATGACAAAAAAGTGAGAGGGGTGTGTCTGCAACCTGGTGACAGAGTGCTAGTGAAAAACTGCTCAGAGAGAGGGGGCCCTGGCAAATTGCGTGCATACTGGGAAAATGTAGTGCATCGTGTTGTGGAACGGATAGGAGATGGACCAGTATACAAAGTACAGCCAGAGAGGGGTACTAAGCGCTTGCGTGTGCTCCATCGAAACCTGCTTTTGCCAGTAAATGACTTACCTCTTGAAGCTGACCTCCCCACAATAGAACTGACAAAACAGAAAAGGCAGAAAAAAACAAAAAAATGCATTGACCTGCCAGTCACAGAGAGCTCTGATGAGGAAGAGGAGTATACTTACCACAGGTACGAACTCCGGAGCAGAAACCCTTGCTATGGACCGACAGGATTGCAGTCCCAAGCACCCGCCATTTCTCAAGCGCAACCAGAGCTGAATGAAACAGCCAATGAGTTTGAACCTAACAGACAAGAACCTGAGATCATTCAGGATGGATTGGAGGTACCAGAATACACAGAGATTGTTGAGGAGAGGATTGATCAAATGGGGGAGATTGAGAATGCAAATATAGAAGATGAAGTCGGGTTGAGGAGATCCCAGCGACAAGGCCGGCCGACTGAAAGGCTCACTTACGATTCTCTAGGACAACCATCATACTCACATTGGGGCGCAGCCGTGAACTCTCTCTTACCCAGTTACCCCTTCGTAGTGACCCCAAACTTTGTCCCTAACCCTTACACCCTCCTGCCACAGCTTTATTGCCCAAATTGTTTCACCTTAGTGCATTAACATAGGTAACTGTCAGGAGACATTCTTTTAAGGAGGGGAGAGTGTAATGGGGTTAAATAGTAATTAAAGTAAAACAAGACACCCCTTATTTTCTTTCATTTACATTTTATTTGTGTTACATTAATATTTGTGTGGGTCAGTACAAGAGCAATGTTTTATTTGCAACTCTTTATTTTCTTGGTGGCAACTTCTCCACAAGGGGGCGCACAGCGCTTGCATGGTAGGGAATAGCATTTAAACACACGCAGAGGGAGAATAAAAGTTCTTCCTGTGAAGCGAACATCTGAACAACGTGTGTGTTTTGTCTTTTCCTACCACAGGTCAGTAAACAAACCTACAACTTGGAATTAATGTGATATATTGCAGGTTAAGTGTGCAGATTTCGTGACTGTATGTATAATTTGTACTTTGACTTTGAGAGACCCGAAAAGCACTGATGATCATCAAAGACACAAGCCACCCTGCACACAAACTGTTCAGCCTCCTGCCCTCTGGAAAGAGGTACAGGCGCCTCCGTTCCCGTACCACCAGGCTTGCAAGCAGCACGATGCATCAAGCAATCAAGACACTGAACACTCAACCCACTCTCCCTTCACTGTCAGCCTCTAGCCAGCCAGGCCACTGACAACGCTCCCCCCCCTCATCCCCACCACCATATCTGCGACTGAACATTCCACCTGCACTACTACATCTGTGACTGAACTTTCAACCTGCACTAACTCAAAACATACACATGCACACACACACACACACACACACACACACACACACACACACACACACACACACACACAAGCACACTGCACTTTCTGCACTAAACCCAAACATACACACACTGACACACAACTCATACTCACACACATACACACACACACACACACACACACACACACACATACACAGGTACACACACACAGACGCACACCGCACTTTCTACCTGCACTAAACACACACACACACACACACACACACACACACACACACACGCACACACGCACACAAAACACATACAAACACACACACACACATACTGCTGCTGGTGTATTTAATAAAAACCTTTTTTTAATTATTTATTTCTTCAAATGCTACTATTACTATGTCAGAACGCTATAAAGGACTTTTAGAAAAAAGAACAACAAAATACCTCCTCTTAATGTATGTTCTCTACAAGTCTTCTGTTGTCCAGTCTTGCACTTTAAATGTCTGTATGAGCAATGTCTACGTCCATACTGTCTATGTCCATGTATGAGTACTGTCTATGTCTATACTGTCTATGTCCTTACCTAGATTAGTCTATGTCTGCATGGGAGAGCAAGAAACGCAATTTCAAATTCTTTGTATGACCAGTGCATGTAAAGAAATTGACAATAAACTTGACTTGACTTGACTTGACTTGAGTTTGTAATTGAGGAAATAGCCGATGTTGATGCAGTGTGATTGAGATTTTGGTGTAAGCTAGTTATGCTAGCCAGTGGCTGCCCTAGGTAATGCCATTGAATGTTAACCATGCTAACTTTGAGTAAAAAAACGGACTTTTATGTATCATCTACATGCACCTAAAGCTTAGGCTTCACTTGTTATGGAGTCTGTGGAATAATATGTTTATGCTTGGGTTTAAAGGACTTTATCTAAGCCATGTTTATTCTTATTTTGACAATGCATTTGGGAACATGTATATCCCTGGTAATTTCAGGATAACTGCAGGTTTCATGTATTTGGTTACTTATGATTTGGTCATTGTTGACATTCAATGTTGAAGATTTAATGAGTTCTATGTGACAGTGTCACAGTGACATGGTTAAATGAGTTTGTTGCAACATAAAATGATCATTTAAGGTAAATGATCTGTGTGAATACTTCATTAAGTCACTAAGTGTTACTAAATACATTTGAGGAGAATAAAAGTTCTTCCTGTGAAGCGAACATCTGAACAACGTGTGTGTTTTGTCTTTTCCTACCACAGGGAGAATCGGTGCTCCCCTAACATATCAGTTAGGGAGGCAACATCAGCAAATGCTGTTAGGCCTCCTAGCTCACTTTTAAACACTAAAAGACACCTCTGCTGAAGAGCACTTTTACAACAAAGAGCAATAGGGCAGTTCAGTTTAACCTGGCATTGACAGATGGCCAACACATGCAACCAGAGTCAAAACCAACACAAAAACAGAGTGACGAGTGCAGGTTTTTGTGCTCTCTCTCTGTCTCTCTCTCTCTCTCTCTCTGGCGCTGTCTGCCAGCATATTTTTGATGGCTGATGGATAGAGCTCCGGATCGTCATTCACAGAGGCGCATCTTGTCACCAGGCTAGGTAGGCAGCCGCTTGGGGCCCCCAAGCCCCTGGATGGTAAAAAAAAACAGCTCACACTACAGCTACAGTAGTGGCAAATTTCTTTCAAATGTTCACTCCTTTGACATTTCGCTTGGGGCCCCGGGTGAACCTAGAATCGCCTCTGGTCATACACAATGTACCGGTAACGAGGATTAACAGATTGGCTCAAAGAGTTATTGAGCTTGTGAAGGATGGTTGCCTGATGCTCTTGTGAACTTATTATTTATAAAAAAGCGACATCGCCAACAGAACTGAGTTCTATCAGCTGTCAATCAATGCCGTGCGGAGAGAGGGAGAGAGAGAAAGCGAGATAGAGAGAAAGTTTCCAACTAGCAGCGTTCCAACGCGAATCCACGTGCTTTATTCGCGCTCTGCTTGCCTTCATTGCCCGTTTGACAGCGCCAGGTTAAACTGAAAATGAACAGCGATTTGGGAGGTGGTCACCAATCTGCGCGAGAGAGTTACACCAGTCGCGAAAATGAACAGCGATTTGCGATGTGGTCACCAGCAATGCAATCTGCGCAATAGAGTTACACCAGGCGCGTGCACGCATAATTCATAATGTATGATGGAATTACTCGTTTGATGTGGACAAGATAATTTCTTGGTCTTCGCCATTGAGTGTCGTGGCGTTGTTGTGAAGGATGTTTGCCGAATTAGGTTAAGTTTCGGCGCTCTTTTCTCTGCTGATAGACGACCCCCAGCCATTTAGAATGTAAAGCCGTCTATTTTTAAAACAATGCAAAACTAAGCCACCAATGAAAATGTGAACAAACGTCCATAAAAATAGCAGCCCATGCATTTTCAAATAAGAGATGTGATTGATTTTCGCGGCTCACTTCGGAGGGGAAATGTGGCTTGCTGTGCGCGCCCAAGTCAAATTTGTCAGTAAACAACGACGCATGGTGTGCTGGGTCAGCCAGGTGGAAAAAAAGAGATATTGATGTAGACATGCCCATAGCCTTGCCTACTTGGCGTGATGCAGATGACTGTGATGCGTGTTCATTGTATATGTATGTAGGCATGGCAGATTTTAAATGCAGGTCTGTTGATTGTGTTGGGCTATAATATTTTTTCTATAACCTTGCGAGCCGCCAAGTCAGGCGTCGCGAGCCGCGCAATGAGTAACAGGGACTTATAGCCTAGAGCATACTGGAATCATGTACAATATGGTGTACAGTAGGAATGAGTTATATTACTGTTACCACTCAAATTCTTATTGGGGACATCTTGGAGGTTCAAAGAAGTCATGTGGCACTTGAGAAAAGCCATCTAAATCCAGATATCACAACACAATGTAATCGCAGAGGAACCGTATCACTGATGCTGGTTGCTAAGGAAGATGCTTTGCCTAGCAACTGTACACCAAATACAGTATACTATCTGTATACTACAGACTCCAAGCTTTAATATGGTATATCATAAGTAAGGGTTAACGTTCGGCGAGAAGGTCGCTACTGTGGAATAGCAGCACGACAGAGAGAATCTTTAGACCCCGACGCGGAGCGGAGGGGTCTTGTTCTCTCTGAAGTGCTGCTATTCCACAAAGCGACCGACTCGCCGAAAGTTAACCCGCTTATTATATGGATATACTTACGTAAATGATTCACACATGGCGGGGACAGTTCTTTAGACCTATTTAATGTTAAGATTGTTGCTGCGCAAAACAAAACAGTGCCGTTGTGGTACACCGCTAGGCAACAGCTAGGTAGCCAGGACAACAGGTGTTGTCTATCACAGCAGCTGATTAGAGCAATGATACAGTAAGGAAACTTATGTAGACCTCCTTGGATTAGAGTGACAAAGACCGGACCCCCTGCGGAGTGATATGAAACATTCGCTTTAGCCACTGACTTGTATACAAGCCAGTGGCTTTAGCAGTGAACGTCTTGTTGCTATTGACAGCGGTAGCCAGGACAACGGGTGCTGTCTATCACAGCAGCTGATTAGAGTCTTGTTGAAAAGTCGCTTTAGCAGTGAAAAGTCTTGTTGCCATTGACAGTGGTCTGTTATAGACCAACCCGTCCGTTATCGAAAAATAACAGACGTCCGAACGTTGGGGAGCCCCGTTGAAATGAATGGAGCATTCGACAGATGACGTCACAACCATATAATAAGCTATTATAACCAACTGCATCATGGCTCTAGAGGCCTTGGCAGTGTACCACTACATAGGACTAGAATGCATGGGGTCATATACAATATGATGTGAAAAATTATAGTGGGAGTGAGTTATATGACTGTTACCACTCAAATTCTTATTCAGGACATCTTGGAGATTAAAAAAAGTCATGTGGCGTTTTACTGTGGGGGGGTGCATGGTAGGCTACCGTTCCTCCCCGTCTAGTAGTATAGGTGTGTGCAACAGGAACAGACTACTTTTGTCACAGCATTAAGCACAGACGAGTTTGTTGCAAGCTTCGATGTTGCGTAGGTACCTGAGCGAGAACTTGTTGTCAGGATGTGGGTGGTATTAATGGCTCGTTCAAAATGTTGAGAATCCCAAGAAAGCCGACATAAAACTCGGGGGAAGTGGGCGTGAACATTTGGTGACGCAATAGGCACGGACACAACCAAGCATTAAAGGATAGTTCTGGCGTAAAATGAAAGTTTCACCATCGCTTTCTCATGCCACATAATGTATCTAATGATGAGCCATTTTGGGCAATGCCGCGCCGTTATGGAGTTAGCTAATTTTAAGCTTTTTGGCGAAAAACGCAGCCAATGCATCACGGCGGGGCCAATTATAGGCCTATTATTTTCTGATGTTTCCCCGCTATAAACAACTTCAAAAACGCTACACACTTCATCACAAAGGTCTCGTCAATCAAACCGAGGCACAGAGAAGATCATCGGACCACACAGTCTTTCACTGGCCAGTGTTTTCAGAGGTGTCTCAGAGTGCATCTTAATATGGGACCTTGCCTCCTCCACTTCCCTCCTTCACTCGCTTCTCGTCATGATGACATCACTGACAACAGCATTATATTTCAATATCTTGCAAAAGCTCAATTGTAGAGACTTTTTCTCGTTTGCAATTGTTATGGTGAATGAAAAACAGTCCCTCAAAAGTTGTTGTGGCTAGGCTGACAGCTGGGAAACTTTATCGTTTTCTCCACGGAGGAGGGGCCAGGAGGTGGGGCAAGGAGACAAGCACAAGTGGAGGAGACAAGGTCACATATTGGGATGCACCCTCACTGTTGCAACTCTCTGACCCGGATGCAGGCTACTCAATCAGGTGGCTAGGTAGGCTAAACATGGTCCGCGGTTCTTACACCGGCTGCGACCGTAAAATGAAAAGCTGGAACCCCGACCGTTTTCACCGACTGCCACTGTCTAAACCAGCCATATTACGGGAATGGCTAATAGCATTAGAAGTGGACGAATGATCCGATGAACACCGAACACTGTCCGATGATCGTCTCTGTGCCTCGGTTTGATTGACGAGACCTTTGTGATGAAGTGTGTATCGTTTTGAAGTTGTTTATAGCGGGGAAACATCAGAAAATATTAGGCCTATAATTGGCCCCGCCGTGATGCATTGGCTGCGTTTTTCGCCAAAAAGCTTAAAATTAGCTAACTCCATAACGGCGCGGCATTGCCCAGAATGGCTCATCATTAGATACATTATGTGGCATGGGAAAGCGATGGTGAAACTTTCATTTTACGCCGGAACTATCCTTTAAAGCGCTTTCGGGCACATTTGGACAGAGGGTTCCTGCAGACATTTTTTACTATAGAGGCAGTCGGTTCATATGCAAAATAGGGAGGCGGAGCACTCGGAGGGTCACAGGCAGCCTCAAAATGAATGGCAGTGAACGAGAAGCCAGCGTATTGAAGGATAAAACTTGCTGTTTTGAACTTGTAATCGTGATGTAGAATCAGCATCGTGATTACTATTGTCTTTTTTTTTTTCAACAGCAGAGGAACCCAACACTCCTCCCTCGGGACATATTTGACACCAGCTTTTCCAGCACTGCAACATTGGAAGCAACACAGTCCACCTACCAACCTGACCTAGACCCAGACTGTTCCTCCACCGCCGGTGATACAGATCCGACCACAGAGATGGGCTGGCAGGAGAAAAAAGTGGTCGTTTTCGAGTCAAAAATACTAGAGCTCTTCAGGTTCTGCCAATCATGTGGATCCCCCATAGAGGAAAGGGCCGTTTCCTACCTAGGGTCCCAGATGCAGGTGAAGTGGGAATGTGTTGAAGGTTGTAGTGGAACCTGGGGATCTTGCCCATCAGAGCGTGGAATGCCTCGATATAATCTACTGATGGCTTCTGCAGTGCTATTCACAGGCAGCACATACACGCATCTGGAGGAGTGGGCCAAGCTGCTGAACCTACAAATATTCAGTAGCAAAACCTATTATGCTATTCAAAGCACATATTTACATCCGGCCATACAGGCTGAATATCTTAAGCAGCAAACTGCACAAATGGCAAAGCTGTACATGGAGCAAGCCGATGGGAAAGAGCTTCATTTGTGTTCTGATGGCCGTTCAGACAGCCCTGGATTTAACGCAAAATTTACAACGTATACCTTCATGGCTGACCCTGGCAGAGAAATCATCCACTCAGAGTTGGTCCAGGTATGGCACTCATAATATGTCATATATTAATAAATATTGTAACAAAAATAATAATAAATCAGTACACTGCAAACCGCAAGGAACACTTCCAACCTGTCATTTTTCCCTGTTATTGTGCCCTACCCTAATTTAGGTGACAGAGGCAACAAGTTCGGGAGATATGGAAACAGTTGGCCTCCGGCGGGGACTGGACCATCTGCTAGATGGTGGACTGCAGGTGGAGGTGTTGACCACTGCTCCTGTGCTGACACCAGCGGAGACGAGGATGCTCGGCCTCGTTAAACCGGTCAGCTATGAAGGCATCTATAAGAACTCTACAATGGTGTCTGACAAGCCTTACTAGCCCACAAGCATGGCTTCACAACAACAAAATAATATAAAGAAGCACATGACTGTGCTGACAGTCAAAATTGAACAGGGTAGACCACTCAATGTTATAGCTTAAAGGGACACTGTGTGAGATTTTAGTTGTTTATTTCCAGAATTCATGCTACCCATTCACTAATGTTACCTTTTTCATGAATACTTACCACCACCATCAAATTCTAAGTATTCATTATGACTGAAAATAATGCAATTTTCATACATAAAAAGGGGGATCTTCTCCATGGTCCGCCATTTTGAATTTCCAGAAATAGCCATGTCTAGCTGCAAAAATGACGGTACTTGGGCCATACTCGAAAATAATAGTTTATTATTTAGTAAACTTTCATGAAAAGATCAAATTTGGCAATAGACAGCCCAGTTTCAGTGAGCAGCATAGTTGCAGTACCTTTTTTGACCATTTCCTGCACAGTGTCCCTTTAAGATGGCTTACCGAAATCACGCCGATCACAACTTTTATCCAATGTGTTGCCCTGGGAGTCCCCTACACAGTCATGTTTTGCCACGCTGTCCTGTTAACATTGCAACATTTCATGCTCGCCGTATGTGTTGAGTCGTTAATGAACACGTGCAATGCATTAAATTAACTTCAGAATAACACTTATGCATGAGAGCAATAACAGGACGTGCATCTTATGCTGTATCATGTTTATTACGTATTTATTTACATAGAAACTATGTTTAGCTATTTATTGAGTGTATTTGTTGTCCTGTATGTGTTTTTTTATTGTAGGCCTATATGTTTTTATGTCATTCATTCTGCTGTGCTGTAAATCAAATTGCCTTTTAAAGGACATTAAAGCTTTCAAGTCAAGTCAAGTCAAGTAGTGCTGTAGCTCCCTTGCTACCAAAACCATACAGTAATGTCAGGCTCCCCCTAGTGCAGGGGGTGAACATAACAACACCAAATATTTAAGAGTAGGCCTAACCTACCCCAATTTATGGTGAACAACATCAAACACGATCTTTTTTTTGTTTGACTGCTGCAACAATAGCCATAGGCCTATCCTTTGAGATGATGCATTATTTAGGTCTGCTTGTTTGTCCTTGTCCATCACAGGCGTACACGGAGGCAGTGAGGTGGGGTTGCCGGTTCCAAATGTGGACTTAGAGTTGGAAACCATTGAGCTGTTGGATTTTGGCAACACTGAAGTGGTCCTTCAGCTGGAAGCCCAACCACCACCAAGTGAGGTGGGGTTGCCGGTTCCAAATGTGGACTTAGAGTTGGAAACCATTGAGCTGTTGGATTTTGGCAACACTGAAGTGGTCCTTCAGCTGGAAGCCCAACCACCACCAAGTAAGTATGCCTAACAAGATCTTCTCAAGTAGATTAAAAATGTACTTATTTTTTGAAGCCGTCAACCTACATGACTTATGTTCTGCTTTTTTTTCCCCACAGAAAAAAAGAAACGGCAGCAAACTGACACTCAAACCTTAATTGAGATAGAGAGGGAGAAGTTGGAGCTGTACCGTCAGCATTTAGAGATAAAGAAGGAGCGACTGGCTCTGGAAAGAGAGAAATTTGAGTGGGAGAGGAGAATATTCACAAAAGATACAAGTGAAATGTAAATAATAAATACGTTCACATGCATTAATTTTACCAATATGGAATGTGTTTTTTTTAGTTCTTATTTTATTTTTAACTGATTTAGGGCCTTGTAAAAAAGTATCTTATGAGCTGAGCCCTTACAGTCAGCCCACTGGCATGAGCCTCCCCCACCTCTTCTGGGTGCTCTTGTTGAATAATGTCTACTTCAGGATCTGGTACGTTTGCCAGCCTACAGATATTGTGCAGTACAGCTATGGCCTTAAAGGGCAACTCCTACCAATTTCAATATGTTGTTATATTGCTCACGCTACCTTTGACTTGTCAGTACCCGGCGATGCTGCATTTTGTGGCTCAGCCTATTCCGAGATATGAGCTATTCTAATGGGGGCAACTTTTGTTTACATTTCAAAAAAACATTTTTATTTATTCCCAAAAACATCCAGAAGGTTATGCAACATCAGCAGACAGCTAGCAAACAGCGATACCTTTTGGGAAAATATTTGTAGTAGGCTTATGCTATGCTATGCTATTAGCGGCACATAATTCTTGTATGCTGTTGTTGAAACCCCTGGCCATCTTTTCCTGGAATTAAAGTCCTTTGTGGAGAAAGGGGTATTACACACCCGATGGTCCAAGCATTGTAAGATGGTTGTAAGCGTGGGATGTTCCGTGACTGCTGTGAAGCCACAGCTTCAAAATATCCCAATTGCCGAGAGGAAGCCGGTGAAAACTGTACTTTATCCGAGTTGACATTTTATTTTTGTATCCTGGATATGTGCAAACTCAACCCATCGCAACTAAATAGAACATTCCACATGATTCTCCCGTTTGTCCCTATATGCAGTCGCTGGCGAACGAGCTCTGTCTCTAGCAGCCATACAGGTCTGTGCTAGCAGCTGTCAACAGCCTGGCTGGCAGCGTCGGCGTCGCACGTTGATGATGTCACAGCGACTTTATTTTTAAAAATTAGAAGCGGGACGAAACCTGCATGTAATGACGGCCGTGATGTCCATACATGTTATGGGTGGTGGCGTACCATAAAGAAAAAAATATGAACAGTTTAGTTTGTGCCTTCAACTCGTTGCCCAAAGGAAGACGTTACTTGGATATGACAAAACCGAATATCTTCGGGAGGGCTCCAAATGACAAAAAACTACCATGGATCACTAGAACATGAGGTAATAATGTGAAATCAAGGGCCCAATGTCAAAAAAACGGTTTTCTCCTTTAAGATTTTTCGAAGATAGGATGCTTCTGTAATACGCTTTTCTTAACTTGAGATAGGTTGCGTAAGCCAACTAAAGCCGGGCATACACTGTGCGATATTTTCACTCGTGGGTCTTAAGCTTCTGCTCACACTGCACGATGGAATTGCACTGTTTAAAAGTTCACAACTCACGACTCACACTACACGAGCCGACAGTCGGATGCGAGCGAAATGCTTCCACCATACGACGCGACAGGCATGTTTCCCCGGTCTTCAGAGGAGGGAACATGCGCACCTGAGGTGGAGATGAGGTCGCGCTCAACAGCGAATCGCACGGCCCTATTAATTTGTGCATGTGAAGTGTCAAATCGGGTCGTAGCACTGCTTTAACTGTGCGATTTACACACGAGCCACGACCAGAATTTCAAACCGTTTTGATTTTCTTGCGACCCTGCGATTGCACGATCGTGAGGCGAAATCGCTTGTCGTTACCCCATGTACACTGCACGATGCGAGACTCACGATTGACCTGCGATTGAGCAAGAAATCGGCCCGACTCTCAAAAGGTCGTGCGAGTGCCAAATCGGGGCAAAATCGGGGTAAAAGTCGCACAGTGTAAGCCCAGCTTTAGGAAACGCTGTTCTGTAATGCGCTTGTCCTAAATACGGTCCTAAAGTGCCGTTGCAGCGGTAACCAGACAGATAAGATAAGATTCTCAATTTAGGAAGTTTCTGTAAAACGTCTCCAGAATCGCTTTTGTCGCGCAACTCAATACAAAGTCAATTACTTCCGTCGCTCGCCTCGCCGCTGGTGTATTTTTGCGGTAAATGTGCATACAGCTGTTGCAGTATCTCGAATAAGCTTAGTGATGAATGCCAATCACCACAGATTACCGACGGCATGGAGGAGGTCTTCTACCCAGCACAAGCTCTGATGTGATTGTGCGGCTGCTTGGCAAATATTTAGTTCCCGCGATGATTTATCGCCATGTGACATGACTGCGGCGCAGAGGCCACCCCCATATGCTGCGTCGCGGACAGAAATTCTAACCGGGATGCTTCACGCGGAGACAGTGGGCATGCTCGCTGCCTAGCAAACTGCCTGCCTGCTTGGTTGCGTCGCGCCAATTGTCAGATCGATATTTCTCGAGGTTGATCTTTGGCGGAAGTACATACATACATACATTTGTGTGACGACACACGCAGAGGTGCAGCTTACCACCAGGCAAGGCAGGCAGCCGCTTGGGCCCCCCAAGCCCCTAAATAGTGAATAACAGCCCACATTTTACCACAGTAGTGGCCATTTTGGTTCAAATGCTCATTTTTTTGCAATTTCGCTTGGGGCCCCACCTGACCCTAGAATCGCCTCTGGGCACACGCATCATCAACATGGCGCCCATGCATGGAACTAGCATGTTAACAGTATCATAAATGCTAAAATATCATCTTGTAATCACTATCAACAACATCAGTTGATGTCATTCAATTGCAGATGCACATGTTAGTAATGTTGGTCTCTGACTGTTTAATTTAGCCTACTTATGTCGTGGGTGTGGAGGCTCAAGTGGAGGTGAAAAAAAGAAAAGGGAACCAAAACAAAACATGCATGAATCCCGATTGTGCCGGGATCAGTGGCGCTCCTGCGCCAAAGTCCAGAACTCGGTTGTCACATGAGCAGTGTCGTGGTCCCGAGCTCGTGAAGGCGACATAAATACAGCGCATTTTAAGTCGGTCACAAATATGCACGAGACGCACCATTTTGACCTACTAACACACCACGTGCGAGGTGTGGAGGGACAGGTGGAGAGGAGCTGAAGAGGGGAGCAGTGCAAACTTGTGTAGGGGACCTAGGGGTGTGAGACAAGACTCACATACACACATGAGTGAGTGAGTTGTTGACCAACCAGTTCATGGGAGCGTGACCTCGGAGGCGGTCTGCAGACGCGCATCGTCGGGGACAAGCAACTGCAGGGGTCGCAAGATCTGACTGCAGTCGCATTCATCCCGCAATAGTTTGACACCATGTGTCAGGTCACCTCGTTGATGCAACATCACCAAAATTTTTAAGTTTGACAGGAAATCTACCCGTCATGCAACTTTTTGAGCTAGAGTGCATTGCTGTCTGCAATGCGCATGCAGCCGTTGATGGTAAAACGATTAAGCTTCTTACGAGCTACAACATGCATCTTTCTCTCCACAGGTGGCCCTGTATCCTCTTCTTCCTCATAGCTTTCCTCCTACCAAACCCAGAATGCTGATACTCAGCTCCATGGCCTGACCACTGTCTCCCGGTTACGTGGCGCTATTCCGACGTTAATGTCTATTGTCGAAATACTGACGTTTTCCACCGTCCGCCGCTATTCCTACATCCATAACCTTAACCCTAACCCATAAAAAGTGTCGGAGTAGCGATAGCCCCCCCTCTCTTCCGTATTCCACCCAGCCTGTGCCCTAGTGATACAACACCTTCAATTTTGCTTCTAGTCAGGTCAAGAGCAATACAATGTCGTTTCTGAGCTCCCGAAAAAATCGGGAACTCCACTCACTTAGTCGGGAAGCATACATCAATGTAAATGAGCTATCAGCTTCCCTGCCTTTTGCAACGTTGTCTATCTGTGTGTAGGATAAACAACTGTACCTGTTTGTCTTTGTGTCTGTACAGGACGGTATCTTCATACATGTTAAGGAGGCAAAAAAAGAAAACGTCCTTTCTTATTTGAACCCTGTTTCTGCTTCGGCCACTGAAATCTACATTCTCAGTCAGGAAAAGCAAAGGTAATGTCAAAAGATTTAAAAACAAATGAAACAGTGGCTGGAATGTTTTCCGACTTGATAACGGACACCTGAAGTGGATGTACTGTGGACGTCCGCACCATTGGTGTGTATGGACTGTGACATGTTGTGAATTATGGCCAGGCTCTGAAGAGGAGACATACCGGTAGTTCGCAACGTGTCAGCGCTCAACGTGAAAGACTTTTTTTTAAAAAACCTGAATAAATGGGAGCGTACCAATATTCCTCCGTCTTTGTATGAGTCCGGGGAACTTAGGACCCTTTTTCTAAAATAGGGTTCTATGTTCCAGAGTTTTCAAATTGTGCCCTTCCCAAAACCATCCCTAAACCTAACCAGTGTTGCCAAAAGAAAATCAGCCAAAGTGACTATGGGCTGGCTGAAAAGTCGCTAGATGATGTCATGACGTTACGTATGACGTCACAGTCACACACGGCACGCTGATCTACATAAAACTTACCCTCATGTCTTCGTCCACAGTAGACATTGGCGGTCCTAGCTACTTTTTGGAGATCAGAGCTAATCTGCAGCCCTGCTTCACCGTGGGAAACGCTTCTGACGGCGGCGCAGAGACAGAATTATGTGGAAAAACGATGAATTTGTCACTGAAAATGCACGTTTTAAAAAGTCGCCAGATGCACCAAAAAGTCGCTAAAGGCGCTAGATGAGTTTTTTGTCGCCATGTGCCCGAGATACACTGCGATCGGTGCGGCCAGCCTGCTAGTGCTCATCTAAATTTGTCATATGCATATCCCAAGGAGCCGTTGCGGTAGCTTTTGTGATATGCACTGGATTCTCACAACCGTATAACACTCATTTCGTGAAATATTCACGAAAAAAATAGATTAATTTTCGTGGTACATTCACGTTATTGCCCGCCTTTCGTTAAGTCTTCACGAAAATAATAGATTGATTTTCACACTGCCTATTCACTTGAATTGCCTGGCTGTTGCCTAGCGACCCACTAGTTTGATGCCCTTTCGGTAGCCTACCGTCACATGGTAATCAAACATTTCAAACAAGCAATTTAGGGTTAACGTTAGGGTTAGGTTTAGGGTTAAGGTTAGGGTACATAAGGTGTAAGTACCGAAAGGGCGTTGAATTAGTTAGTCCCGAGTGTATCAGCAGTGTTCTGTCAGCACCCCCGCCCCGCCCCTGCAGACGTTTGGATAACCATAGCAGCAGTAGGGCAATTCAAGTAAATAGGCAGCGTGAAAATTAATCTATTATTTTCGTGAAGACTTTACGAAAGGCGGGCAATAGCGTGAATGCTCCACGAAAATTAATCTATTATTTTCGTGAAAACTTTACGAAAGGCGTGAGTTCCTGCCATATCTTTGTCCCATAGTCTCATACAAGCAGATGTACATGTGCATGAGTTGTGTCGTGGGGAGGGATATTGATTTGCCGCTCATAAGACAAGCGAAATAGTCGCTAGATTTGGCCAGTTTGAGCCTGAAAAGTCGCTAAGTTGCTAGATTTTTTTTTTGTCGCCAGAGGTGGTTTTAAATGTGTGTCTTGACCAAAACCAACCCTAATGCCCCGTGTACATCAAACGCTACCAACGCGACCGGGTAGCTGGGGTGGTTGAAGAAGTTTCGCCATGAATTCGTTTTATTCGCTCTGGATGCTGCACTGACATGTTTGATTCAGCTAATCACATAACGGCTCTGTCTTGACAGCCTGGGACATTCCTCGATATGAACGTTCCGATTGGTTTTCGCCGAACAGCGTCATAGCGAATTCGCTTAAGATTAGCTTGTATTGAGTTGAATCGTCAAAATTCGCCCTGGTCGCTCAAGATTCGCCCCTGGCGAATTCGCTCCGGTAGCACTGGTCGCGCACCCTCCATAGAGAATGAATGACTTCCGTCGCTTCATTCGCGTTGGTCGCTCCCGATGTACACGGAGCATAAACCTACCCTGTCAGAGATGCAACAACAACCTGTGCTTTGTCATGCGGCAGCAGTCTATTTGGAAGCAGTGGGCAGTGTTGCCAAATTAGCAACTTTGTTGTGCATCTGGTGACTTTTTAAAACGTACATTTTCAATGTTTTTCAAAAAAAAATTTTGCCGCCGTCAGAAGCGTTTCCCTTAAGTGGGGCTGTAGATGAGAAGTAGGGCTGTTTCCCGCCCAATTGGGCTGCTTAGGATGGCCATGTGCGGGTAAAAATGGCATTAAGCAGAAAATCCTGCCCAATTTTTTGCCATAGAAGTCAATGGAATTTGTTAAGATTTTGTGCATTTTTTTGGGCTGGAAATCATCAGCCTCATCTGGCAACCCTGATCACCAAACAGTAGCTATAGCAACGACCATTTCTACTGTGGACGAAGGCATCTGGGCACGTTTTCTGTAGATCAGTGCGGCATGTGTGAGGCTGTGACGTCATACGCGACGCCATCCGGCGACTTTTCAGCGAGCAAATAGCGACTTTAACTGATTTTCTCAACATTGAGTGTATGGTAATCAGGCTATTCCACCCCTGCCTTCTCCGCCATACAACCCCAACCCCACCTGGCATAGACTGCTTTCCCTGAACCCCATCCTGCCCTCCACCCCACCTGGCATAAACTGCCTCCCCTGGAACTGAGCACCAGGGCTGCTTTCAGAAAGAGAGTGGCCCCCCTGTCTCCCATTCTGTCCTCCATCCCGTCCAAATTTGCCCTCTCTGCCCTACAGCACCCACCATGGCCTCTGCCAACATCTGCCCTCCACCCCCTACCCCACCTGGCATAAGCTGCTTCCCATCATCTCCTAGGCATCCCAGCAGGAGAACGTGGAGAACACTGAGGAGGTGAGAGAGCCGCTCAGTGGCAGTTCATTGATTAACACAAAGTGGCAGTCCGTTGAATCTTTGCTGGAAGTGTGTGTCACTGCAGGCAAAAGAAAATTTGGCTGTTGTTGATGAAACGGACTCTTCACCCCAACCCCACCTGGCATAAACTGCCTCCCCTGGACCTAAGCACCAGGGCAGCCCCCGTTTCCCATCCGGTCCTCCAAACGTCCACACTTGCCCTCTCTGCCCTAAAACACCCACCATGCCATCTTCTCCCTAACCTCCCCTTAGAGCATCTGTCCTCTCTGCCATACAACACTCACCATGCCCTCTCCCAGACAGCCCCTTGGGGCATCTCCCCTCCACCCCCCTCGGGTTGCCAGATGACGCTGATGATTTCCAGCAAAAAAAAAAAGCTCAAAACCGGCCTAGAAGCACAAAATCCCTACCAATTGTATTGACTTCTATGGCAAAAATTGGGCGGGTTTTCCTGGAAAATGCCATTTTTACCTACACACGGCCATCCTAAGCAGCCCAATCTGGCAACACAGCATAGACTGCCTCCCGTGGACCTGAATGGCTTCTCTGCCTCCCACCATCTCCCAGGCAGTGTTGACAGATTGGGCTAGGTTTTATGTTCGTGGCTCAGGCTATATTATAAATCCACCACTGGGCCTTTGTGAGTATGAAATAGAATTGTTTTTTTTTATGCATGACATGGTCATTGAGTATGAATGAGTATTGTTTTTATGCTTTGTATGACAATTTGAATACCCTCACCCAATAAGGGAAAAATAACCTAATTTGTTCCCATATCATCCTTGATCATCTTGATTACCCAGCTGGTGAATGGCATATCCCACCTGCCTCACCCCAACCCCCACCCGTATCCGCAGCACCACCATTATGCTGGTGGTTCTGGTGTTGGCGCCAACAATGTGGATAGCGTGGAGACACCGTCTGGAGGAGACACCGTCTGGAACCACCACTTCTATGCGCTGTCACAGCCGCCCATGCTGCCTGTCACCAGCGGGGGGGACAGCACCATGCGCCTGTGCCAATCGGCAGGCTTTTTGGTTGTCGCCGGCGCCGTCTCTGCCACAGCTGGCTGGTGGTGCTAGTGGTGGTAACGCCCCTGGCTCCAATTTGTGTTGATCTAAACAAAACAAAACAAACCCCACTATAGAGCTCTTCAGCGTTGACGTCAACTTGTATGCGGCGTTTGGACTACCGGTTCCATGGCGATTTTTTACATTGCAAAACGCCATAGAGATTCAGGTTTGGCAAAAATATAAGTTGCACGGCAACAACGAACATTAGCGTGTCCCCGCATCCCTTTCTCATTAGTGGAACGGATCGTATCATCATGTTGGTGTATTCACATGTTAAATCATGACGATTATAATTCAATATTGCTAACCCCTTTCTGATCATTAAAACTTCCGAACTACATACTTTCCTTTGGTTGCCATGGGTACAACCTTCCGCACGTACATGCCGTTAGATACAGGCGCCGCTTCTGTAGTCGCCAAAAGCTTCCGGGTTTAGCATATGGACGCAACATCGTATTTATGTCGAAGTTTGACACAAAATGATCAACCATGTCATACCTACAGCCTATTTTTAACACCCTCGACAGTTTGCGGGGGTTCGCTAAGCGCGTGCTTGCACTCGGAGCTTATTTGAAATTTACCCCTATTCATTCCCAATGGAGGCCGGAAGCCGATAGGAACCAGGACGTCCTTAAATGCTAACATGAAAGACTACAATCTACTACATGCTTCCGCTTCCGCTGAAGAACTCTATTAGCCCTGAAGAAAGTTGCACGTGACCAAAACGCATCGTTTCAGTTGCCATGTAAGAGCATATCATAACTGTACTAAGTGGTTAATGCCCACACCTGCCAATGGCTGGGCTGTAGACATGTCTAAACGTGTCGGGAATGTCGCCGTTATGCCATCTAGCGTCTTTTCATAGACCCAATAGCGACTTGGGTTGAGTTTTATTTTACCTTAAGCTGGGCATACACTGTGCGATATTTTCATTCGTGTGAGCTTCTGCTCACACTGCACGATGGAATTTCACTGTTTAAAAGTTCACAACTCACGACTCACGTCCTCACACTACACGAGCCGACAGTCGGATGCGAGCGAAATGCTTCCACTGTACAACGCGACAGGCATGTTTCCCCGGTCTGCAGAGGAGGGAACATGCGCACCTGAGGTGTAGATGAGGTCGCGCTCAACAGCGAATCGCACAGCCCTATTCATTTGTGCATGTGAAGTGTCACATCGGGTCATAGCACTGCTTTAACTGTGCGATTTATGCACGAGCCACGACCAGAATTTCAAACCGTCTTGATTTTCTTGCGACCCTGCGATTGCACGATCATGAGGCAAAATCGCTTGTCGTTACCCCATGTGCACTGCACGATGCGAGACTCATGATTGGTCTGCGATTGAGCAAGAAATCGGCCCGACTCTCAAAAAGTCGTGCGAGTGCCAAATCGGGGCAAAAGTCGCACAGTGTAAGCCCAGCTTTAAACTTCCATGGGCCTGAGCATTACGGCTGCCTTCAGAAACCACTTTGTTGAGGTAAGAGCCACTACCTAATGAATCCAGTGTTGCCAGATGTGTCTGACCAAATCCTGCCCCCAAAAACCACCAATTGCGTTAAATTCCGCTAAAATTTACCGAACCCCCACCCCATGCCCAATTTTCCCCCGCCGATGCTCATTCCAAGTAGAACTAATCTGGCAACACTGAATCTTTGCTGTAACTTCATTACACATGCGTGCATTAAAATGGGGGACAAAAATTAATAAATGACCATCCAGTGTGTGTGTGCTGCTGTTCAAAAAAGAAAAAATAATGGTGATGCTGATGAAACAGACAGTGTTTGTCTCAAAAGTGTTGCCAAGGTGGGAGACCGGAAAAGAAAGAAAAGTGTAATACGAAAGGTAATTTTGCACAGTATCACATCAAATACATACAAGATATTGTTTTTTTTTCTTTCTTTCATTAGGCTGCACTTGATATAAAGGATTTGTCTATGAAAAGAATATCTCAGATGCACATGGAATATTATTTGACACTTTGTCTTTTTGTAATTTCGAAATAAATGTCCTTTATTTGTTTTCAGGTTTCTAAACTTCATCCGCAGATTGAACCGCTTCAGATCAGCAAGTAGCCAAGACCTAGAATCATCGGCTCAATTTCCCCCAAAATCCCTCCTTGGATTCCCCACCATCCAAACCAACTTAAAATAAACCCCACTGTAACTGATGTTCAATTACTCTCGTGGATACTGTGGGAAGGGTCGGCTTGTTGAACTGATCTTCATTAGGCTCTGAAACATCTACCGCAACCCAAAGAAAACAAGGCACAGCATCACTGCATTCTGAGGGACTACAAGAAAATTAGGCGGCTATTCCTGATAAATTCAGAAATAATGTACCACACCACCCTTCCACTGGTCTACAGAAAACATGCCTCCGTCCACAGTAGAAATGGGTGGTGCTAGCTACTTTTTGGAGATCAAAGCTAATCTGCAGCCCTGCTTCACCGTGGGAAACGCTTCGACCGGCGGCGTAGTCACAATTATGTTGAAAACAATGAATTTGGTGCTGAAATTTTCAAAAGTCGCCAGATGCATCACAAAGGCGCTAGGTGAAGGTTTTTTTTTTTTAAAACACGTCGCTCATTTGGCTACACTGCTTCTACACCCCCTCCACAGGCAAGTCTGTTCTCCAAGAACTGACTTCAAATGTTGCGGGAAAAAAGTAGCTAGATGACGCATGACACACTGTTCCCTAGAAAACCTGGAGATTAGAGCCAATTTGCAGCCCTGCTTAGCCGCAGTTACAACTATCAAAAAAGTTGCCAGATGAGGTTTTTGATTTGCACGTCAAAGTCACTAAATTGGTAACACTCAACACTTAATTGTTGCCTACTCTGAGTTCATGATGCTTAGTCAACCACAGTAAGCAGAAGGACTGTCAAGCTGCATTCACACCAGGCTTGTACGAAATTCCGAATGATAAGAATTTCAATTCAAAATAATGCCATAATACAAACACTAGGTGGTGACATTACCTTGAATTTCTTTGAATTTAATCGACACCACCTAGTGTTCGTATTATGCCATTACTTTGAATTGAAATCCTTTCCATTCGGAATTTCGTACAAGCCTGATTCACACCAACAGTGTGGGCGTCCACCTAACGTGTCCGTTAGAATACATGAAAATAGTCTAGTGTGTTGCCAAATCGACTTTTTGATGTCCCTTGCGACTAAAAAACAAATCTAGTGCTATGAACGATTTTTCAGTGCATCTGGCGACTTTTTAAAATGTGCATTTTCAGCATCAAATACATTATTTTCAACATAATTGTGACTCTGCACCACGACGCGTACAGTGTTACCACCTCTGGCGACAAAAAAAAATCATCTAGCGACTTAAGCTGGGCTTACACTGTGCGACTTTTGCCCCGATTTGGCACTCGCACGACTTTTTGAGAGTCGGGCCGATTTCTTGCTCAATCGTGAGTCTCGCATCGTGCAGTGTGCATGGGGTAATGACAAGCGATTTCGCCTCACAATCGTGCAATCGCAGGGTCGCAAGAAAATCAAAACGGTTTGAAATTCTGGTCGTGGCTCGTGCGTAAATCGCACAGTTAAAGCAGTACTACGACCCGATTTGACACTTCACATGTACAAATAAATAGGGCCGTGCGATTCGCTGTTAAGCGCGACCTCATCTCCACCTCAGGTGCGCATGTTACCCCCTCTGCAGACCGGGGAAACATGCCTGTCGCGTCGTACGGTGGAAGCATTTCGCTCGCATCCGACTGTCGACTCGTATAATGTGAGGACATGAGTCGTGAACTTTTAACCCTCTGCTTGCACCACCCTGACATTTTCAAGTATTTTCAACTAACAGTAAGCATCTATGCAAAAGTGGAATATATGGTTGTATTGTGAAAAGCCTGACAAGAAATAATCTGAAAAAAAAAATGGATGTCATACAAACATGTTTTATTTAAATTGAGTATAAACACAACTGTACAAAAAAACAGGTTTCAGAGGTCTTCAAAAAGTTCAAGAAAACACACAATAAATATATCTAGCCAAGACTTTTGAAGTTTGAATCTTGTAAACAAATGTGTTGGCAGCATAAAAGTGAAAAGGGCATTTAGAAATGTTTTGTTGTTTTCATACAAAATGCAAAAAAGAATGACTATGTCACTGCCACTGCCTGTCTCATTTGAATACTAGATAGGTGTGAACAAACCTCTAATGGCCCACACCCCCCTGTCAATCCCCATGTGCTCTGATAGCCCCAACCCCCCTGTCACTCTACATCTGCTGTGTTTACCCTACCTGAAAGGCTGAAAGGGGCGTGTTGTCACCTCTGAATAGCCACTCAAGCACCGGTACTTTACATGTGAATAGCTATAGTTGTGGCTGCTACAGGCAGAGAGTGCAGAATATGCGAAGATTTCTTTTCACTTTCTTTGAATTGGGCCAGCTATATAATTTATTTAATATATATTTGAAATCTGGAAGGTCTGGTGTGACTTATGTTTCAATGACAAAAACTCACAGAGTTACAGATTTGTTTTTGGAGACATGTCAAATTGCCCTCTCAAGGGCAATTAGACCTCTATGGGTTACACAGTGAAATTCCATCGTGCAGTGTGAGCAGAAGCGTAAGACCCATGAGTGAAAATATCGCTCAGTGTATGCCCGGCTTTAGCAGGCTTAATCTGGCCGAATCTAGCGTCCATTTCGCTTGACTTGTGAGAGGCAAATCAGTCTCCCTCCGCACGGCACCACACAATGCCTTTTCAGTGGCAGGTAGAGACAGACGTGACACATGATGAACTACGGTGTGGCAGCTTTTGATACGCACAGGAATTCTCATGCACATGTACATCTGCTTGTATGAGGCTACGGCAAGCGATATGGGACATAGATTGCAGGAACCGAATGTTAACATAAACCGAGATTACACAATCTTCGATATGGTCACATGGAATGTTTTGGGACTGTCTTTTATGTTATGCCTACACTTTGGAATTAGATCAGAGTCTGGTTGTTACACAGGTATATTTGATTCACCTAAACTATATCCTGTACTTGACTTTACTCTTGCTGTGTTCCATTACCCGTACTTAACGCCCTTTCCGCACTGTGTTTGGGTACGCAGGGCGTTCCATTTCTAATCGCGGTGAAGTGTACTGTAAACTACCCGGATAACGCCCCCAAAACGTTCATTTTTCGCAGTGTGGTGTTACTGTACACTTTTCGCACTCAACGGCCGCCATGTTTGTGACGTAGTTGAGTGCCAGATCTGTCAAACGGTTGAATCTCCGTGATAACAGCATAGTTTTGATTCCAAAGACAATCGCCATGTGTATTAGAGGTAGGGGTAACTTTAAAAAGTGTTAGCATAACGAACAGTGCCTTCCGTGTTGAATTGCATATTGGCGGTTGGTAAACTCGGATGTCACGCGACCAACCGTCATTTCCGTTAAGTGTATCAGACAGAACGGGAATCGGAATGTACTCGCCTCGTGAATTGCGGAGGGTGGAAAGGGTACTTCACTGCACTCAAACAAGGTACACAGTACAGAGGGCGAGTAATGGAACACAGCATCTGTCTACCCTACAAGCAGATACAGGGGCCATGAGAATCCGGTTGCGTATCACAAAAGGTACCACAACGGCTCCTTGGGATATGCATATGACAATGCGCACTAGCAGGCTGGCCGCACCGACTGCATTGAATCTTAGGCACTGGCGACCAAAAAAACCTCATTTAGCGACTTCTTGGTGCATCTGGTGACTTGCGTGCATTTTCAGTGACAAATTCATCGTTTTTCCACATAATTGTGACTCTGCGCCGCCGTCAGAAGTGTTTCCCACAGTTAAACAGGGCTACAGATTAGCTCTGATCTCCAAAAAGTAGCTATCACCGCCGATTTGAACTGTGGACGAAGGCATGTGTGCACGTTTTCTTTAGATCAGCGCGATCTAGCAACTTTGGCTGATTTTCTTTTGGCAACACTGGACGCGTTTCCCACGGGGAAGCAGGTCTGCAGATCAGCTCTGATCTTCGAAAAGTAGCCAACACCGCTGATTTGTTCTGTGGATGAAGGCATTTGGGAAGGTTTTCTATAGATCTGTGCGCTGTGACGTCATACGTAATGTCATGACATCATCTAGCGTCTTTTCAACAAGCCAATCGCGACTTTGGCCGATTTTCTTTGGCAACACTGCTCAAGCCTGTTTTCCTGTGCGGACATCCACGTTTAATTTGCGGGCTCCATTGAAAGCCCTCGGATAGAACGTGGACGTTGACTGAGCTGTGTGCAAGGAAGCCTGCGAACCTCTCGGACTCGCTCTGCTCACAGAGACATTAAGGAAACGTACCGTTTCTGTGTGAATGTACCATCAGTGTCATGGCTACATACCACCATTCCGACATTGACTTTTCATTGCAGGAACCATTGACCCTACCTGTTAGGGCATTTGGACCCTGTCAAAACAGGCGTCACCAATGTGTTGCCCGCGCCAAGTAGCCCTCAAGGAGCTTCTGATGTGCCCACCAAGGATGTTAGTAAAGGATTTATCCGGAGTTGGAACAAGTTTGTATTTCATCCCAAACATGCAAAAATCAGGCAGTCACTCTAGAGCAAAATCAAGGCGTTTTGAGTTTGATAATATCACGTTAGCCATATCAGCTATGCAATATGATAGATTGCGGGCATCGTTTTTCGGCGCTTACATACATTTCAAAAACATAACATTTTAAAGTCTTGCACAGCTCAAAACAACGTCACACGTACCTCATAATATGTTGAGGGTATCCACACATAAACCAAAGTGTCCAAAGCCCTTCATGTATTCTTGAAAGGTCTGCAGAATGTGTTTTGTGAAGCTACTACCTTGAGAATATCTAAATTACGGTCAAGCCAACTATTTGACACTAAAGTCCACCAAGTAGATTGCAGAGTGCGTCGCATCATCAGCTGATTTCCTCTCCCAGGGTGCGCCCCTCAGCATAATCAATGAAGTGTCCGTTCATTTGCAACCCCACACAGCTGACGAAGGTCAGCTGTTTCAGCCTGTCTTCCTCTTTCATCTGGCCAATCCTCCTCTCCACCTTCTGCAGCCAGGGCATTCCGTGCGCACTGTATTTCTGCAAGTTGCGCACAAAGCAGAGCTTACGGACCTCCATCTGTGTACATATCTGTCCCGTCAGGGTTGCCAGCCTGGCATCTTCAGGAGGGTCCGTTCCCTGGTTGTGCAACGCCTGGAAGCAGTTGAATACCCTTCGCACACAGTACTTCTTGGACAAATCCTTGACACGCAGCAGGGGAAAGTTGTTGAGTTTCATCTCTTTAAATCCCTCCAAGAGACATGCTGTCATATCTACCCCAGCTTCCTGAAGAAGTGCTTTGCCCCTGGAAAAGGTGTGGGGGAAAGAGAACACATGGACGGTCAGCAGCTCTTTGACGAGGACTTCCACTGTGGTGCTGCCCGTCAGTGTCAGGTTCTGTGGCAGCCTGTTGTTCTTGATTGTGTACAGCGGAATGGATGACGAGTCAAAGAGATCGACAGTATGAACCTCAGCATGATCTCACCGAGCACAGAGGGTGGTGCTTCCAAGGCATCTGTAAGCCGGAACAGGCGAAGGACTCGCCACTGGAGCTGCTGATTGCACGTCCATGTTGTCAGGGGAGGAGGAAATTCCAGGATCGCGGCACTGTTGTAGTCAGACAAACCCAGGAAGCTTCTCTGGTATGTAAGGGTCCTCTCTCTGGTGGAAGCGCTGAAATGACTGTCACCAGGGAAGAGTGTATGGCTATAAGACACCTCTTCAAATGCAGCTGGTATGCTGTCCAAGCTGGCTTGAAGCCCCCTTTCCCACCATGGTTGGACAGAATGTCAGTAAGCTTGTCCCCTATGTATTGGACTGTGTCCTTGAGGGTTCTGACAACCCCATCGCCAACCACAGGCACGAGAACTGGAAACGTTTCAATCACTGACGCGAGTGCTTGCGCATCTATTTATCTGGCTGGGTGAAAGTATTTAGGGATTTGTCCTGATCTTTTCACGAACTTGCCAACATATTCAAAGCGGGCATCCAGTTGCGATCCCTAGGGTTAGGGTTTAGGGTTAAGGTTAGGGATGTCGGGATAGCGACATGTAGGAATATCGGTGGATGGTGGAAAACGTGCGGGTATTCCGACAATAGACGTCGGAATAGCAGCACGTCGGAATAGCGCCACGGAAACCGTGATAAAAAGTGCTGACAAAACTAATTGCTGTTTGAATTTTTAAAAATACTGCATCATACCGGAAAATAGTACCGCACACTTGCTGCCTTCATGAACAAAGGACCTCTCAAGACAGCTGCCGACACTGCTAACGTGACGTTGGCACATGAACGGCACAGATCCCGGAACAATAGGGGATTCATGCATGTATTGTTTTGGTTCTCTTTGCTTTCTTCACCTACACTTCAGCCTTCACACCCACGACATATCATTTTAGCTCAGGTAAGCTAAAATAAATAGTCAGAGACCAGGATGAATGACATTAACTGGTGTTGATGGTAGTGGTTACAAGATGATATTTTAGCATTTATGATACTACATGCCAGTTGTATGCATGGGCGCCCTGTTGATGTGTGTGTTGTCACACAAAATGTAAACTTGGGATCGCCTGACATCTTAGGATCGCCTGACATCAACCTCGATAATTATCGATCTGACATTGCGTCTCCAAATGTTCACGCCTACTTTCCTGAGGTTTTAGGCCGGCTTTCTTGGGATTCTCAACTTTTTGAATACAGGCAGTCGGCTGCTAATGAATGAGAAGCCAGTGCACTGGAGGGTAAATTCTGCTTTTTTTAGACTTGTTATTCTCGGGAGCATTTTAATTCAAAGTCCACTGCCTGCGTCGTGAATCCAGGGAAGTGACTATGAAGTGGCAGAACCATATCTATGTCCGAACGACCACAAACAGTTGTAGAATTGAAAGTCGTCGTCCCCCCACCCCACCAACACTAAGCTGTCAGACTGAGTTTGGTGGGGGGACTGTGGATTCTATAACTGCTTGTGGTCGTTCGGACATATATATGGTTCTGCCACTTTATAGTCGTTTCCCTGGATTCACCACGCAAGCAGTGGACTTTCATTGAAAGTGCTCCCGACGATTAAAAGCCTAAAAAAGAAGAGTTTACCAGTGCGCTGGCTTTCTCATTCACTGCCATTCATTTTGAGGCTGCGTGCGACCCTCCGAATGCTCCACCTGTTCATTTGCAATGTGAGTTGCCAAAAATCAGCCAAAGTCGCTATTGGCTCGCCAAAAAGTCACTCGATGACTTCATGACGTTACGCATGTCGTCACACATGACACACTGATCCCTAGGAAATGTGCCTTCGTTTGCAGTACAAATGGGCAATGCTAGCTACTGTTTGGAGATCAGAGCTAATGTGCAGCCCTGCTCTACGTAGGAAACACTACAAATGGTGGCGCAGAGTTACAATTACAAACTCCATAGAGGTTGGGACCAGTGTTGCTAAAGTCGCTATGGGCTTGCTGAAAAGTCGCTAGATGACGCACGGCGCGCTGATCTACAGAAAATGTGCCCACATGCCTTCGTCCACAGTACAAATGGGCGGTGCTAGCTACTTTTTGGAGATCAGAGCTAATCTGCAGCCTGCTTAACCGTGGCAAACGCTTCTGACGGCGGCGCAGAGTCAGAATTATGTGGAATAATGATGAATTTGTCACGAAAAATGCACGTTTTAAAATGTCGCCAGATACATCATAAAGGCGCTAGATTAGTTTTTTTGTCGTCAGTGCCCGGGATTCACTGCGGTCGGTGCGGCCAGCACTAGCAGCTCATTTAAATTGGTCATACCGGTATGCATATCCCAAGGAGCCGTCGTGGTAGCTTTTGTGATACGGACGGGATTCTCATGCCCCCTGTAGCCTATCTGCTTGTATCGTAGACCGAGTAAAGTTAAGTGCAGGGTAGGCCTACAGTTGAGGTAAATCAAATATACCTGTGTAACAATAAGACTCTGATCTAATTCCAAAGTGTAGGCATAACATAAATGACAGTCCCAAAACTATATCAAAGACTGTGTAATCTCGGTTTATGTTGACATTCGGTTCCTGCCATATCTTTGTCCCATATCGCTTGCCGTAGCCTCAAACAAGCAAATTATATGTGCATGAGAATTCCTGTGCGTATCCAGTGTTGCCAAGTCTGCTTATTATACTGTAAGCGACCTTGGGCTTCTTTTTTTGAGCAGTCGCTTTGAATTTTGTAAACTTACGGGTCACGTTTTTTGGGCTTGTTCTTTTCAGGGCAGTGTTAGGATCGCCGTGTGTGGGTAAAAATGCCACTTAGCAGAAAAACCCGCACAATTTTTGCCATAGAAATCAATTGAATTGGGCGGGATTTTGTTCTTCTCGGCAGGTTTTGAACATTTTTTGGGCTGGAAATCATCAGCCTCATCTGGCAACCCTGTTTCAGGGTTGGGCTTGCCGTTTTCTCCTGCTCTGCCGGTTATTTGCATTGTTAACTCCCACTTTCTGTGGTCACTTGAGGGGATTTTAGCTGCCACGCAGACCCCCGCAAAGAGCAAGGTCTTCCCTGACTAGGCACGTGACCGACGACCCACCCTTTCGGTTGCTTATTTTGGGCTTGTTTTCACTACGCCCGTCAGTCGCTTCTTTTGGGCTTGTTTTCAGGACGTCAGTCGCTTATTTGTCGTAGAAAATCTGGCAACACTGCGTATCACAAAAGCTGCCACACCGTAGTGCATCATGTGTGACACGTGACGTCTGTCTCTACCTGCCACTGAAAATGCGTGAAGTCACTAGATGATTTTTATTGTCGCCAGAGGTGGCCAAAAGTCGCTAAATTGGCAACACTGGTTGGGACACAAGGTAGATTGTGAATAATAACAAAAAAAACTGCCATTTTCAGAACGTCTGATTCTTACATTAGATGGAGAACGGCATAAAGAAACACATCAGCCATCGAAACTGACCAAAATTATTGTTTTGGGGGATATTCATGAATATGTAAAACCAACATGTCTCAAAAGAGTTGGGACGGGGACAATAAAAGGCAGCAAATGTCGAGGAAAACTAAAAACTGAACAAAAGACAACACTTAACAGTCAAATACATTAACCGATGAGATGATTTTATATATATTTTTAAAAAACTGTATTGGACATGATTTCACCAACTTAACCCTATTCAGACTGGGCTTTTTTTTTTGACATTCCTGGGCCTTTTGACCCCCCCTCATAACTCATGAACGGAATACGGTATGAACACCAAACTTTGGGGAGATGATCTATATATGGACATCAATGAATGTCATAATTTTTGTGTCATTATCTGGTATAATGATGTAATTATGACATCATCTGATTATAATGCCCAAAATCTTGCCATAATGTATTTTCCATCAAGTAAGGGATAACGGCCGACGAGGTGACCGGTTATACGAAATTAATGGCGAGGCGGCGGCTTTGAACTTTGGCGACGCGCGCAGCGCGGAGACAAAGTTGCCTCCGCCAAGCCATTAATTTCTATAACCGGTCGACCTCGAAGGCCGTTATCCCGCTTATCTGCCGTTATGGTGGGGTACTTTTTAATCTATTATTGTCTGTAAAGTTGTAGGAACCATGTTCTATCAAGATAGAATGTTGCTGTGCGGGCGTCCAACTTGACGCGCCTAGAATCTTCGTTTGGTAGCCTGCCGACGCTGTGATGATTTAATTTTCCCTTGGCCCTATACCACGGCGGGATGGAAGTTTAAAAACAAAAACTTGCGAAGCATTTCTACATGCTGAATCGACACATGTCGCATCACGCCTCTATTTCCCCCTGCTGATCATCACAGGCTACCTGTGAACTTCGTGCGTAAAAGAGAGAGAGAGAGAGATAGAGAGAGAGATTCCCCACGCCAGGGTCATTTTTGATAACTCTCCCCTTTCCCCTTTCCCACGTGTTCCTTCCCCACAAGAGGAGAGTAGCCTAATTTTAAAAAAATTGATGTTTCCAGATCAATATCAAAGGGAAGGCAGCGGGAAATAGCCTACATTTTAAAAACCATGGGAGTGGAGCAGATGACGAGGTGACTCGTTTCGATACAATTGATGGCGAGGCAGGTGCTTAGAATTTCGGTAGGCTACAGGGTATTTTTGTCATGTATTGATGGGCCTATCTGTAAATTTGTAACCAATGAATTATGCCAACTGCAGAATAATTTAGTGCGCACGTAATCAGGCGCGCCTCTATCAGATGCACATGTAGTAGAACTTTTAGGGCGACAGACTTGACAACCAAATGCGATAGAACTGACGACTGGCTCTTGGCTTGACAACCAAATGCGATAGAATTAACGACTGACTCTTGACTTGATAAACAAATGCGATAGAACTGACGACTGGCTTTTGGCCATAGCAACCTACAGTTTAGAATTAGTAACCTAACTTAGTCGCACGTTTGACGCCTGACAGGTTATAGGGAATTAGTTGCAACCCCATCAGCCAATCAGAAAAGAGGATTCAGTTGCGTAGGCAGATAAATGTAGGTAATGCACTTAAATTGTAATGATTACGTGCTTCAGACCACTTAAATGCTCACAAAGCTGTCTGATGCTAATGGAAATAACAAAAAAAAATATGAAAAAGGAACAATAATGAGATTTTCAGTCAGACATACCTGACATAAAACCGTTGCCATGGCAACAGCAAAAATGATAAACACAATCTTTTGGTACTAAACTGTAGCCAACTACATTTTAGGAAAAGTCACCAAGTTTCGTAGTCATAGCTTAAAGGATTTATCCGGAGTTGGAACAAGTTTGCCTCATTTTTGCATGTTTGGGATGAAATACAGTCACTCTAGAGCAAAATCAAGGCAAAAGGATGCATTTTGAGAAAGTTTGATAATATCACGTTAGCCTCGTTAGCCATATCAGCTATGCAATATCATAGATTGCGGGCATCGTTTGTCGGCGGTTACACACATTTCAAAAACACAACATTTTAAAGTCTTGCACAGCTCAAAACAACGTCACACGCACCTCGTAATATGTTTAGGGTATCCACACTTAAACCGAAGTGTCCAAAGCCCTTCATGTATTCTTGAAAGGTCTGCAGAATGTGTTTTGTGAAGCTACTACCTTGAGAATATCTACAATTACGGTCAAGCCAACTATTTCACACTAAAGTCCCACAAGTAGATTGCCGAGTGCGTCGCATCATCAGCTGTGGTTACTCGCTATGGAAATAATCATAGCTGATTATGCGACGCACTCGGCAATCTACTTGTGGGACTTTAGTGTCAAATAGTTGGCTTGACCGTAATTGTAGATATTCTCAAGGTAGTAGCTTGCAAGACTTTAAAATGTTGTGTTTTTGAAATGTGTGTAACCGCCGACAAACGATGCCCGCAATCTATTATATTGCATAGCTGATATGGCTAACTTGTTCCAACTCCGGATAAATCCTTTAAGTCGTTAAGGAATTATACAACATCAAAGTTGGTGCGGGCACTTTTATTTGAATTTGTGAATTTGATCGGTTGTTGGGTAATTGTTGTCGCTAATAAGAACACATGAAGAGTTCAGCTGCAAAACCCCCTAAGTGCCTTTTCAGAAAATAATCTTAATTCATTTTTATTTAATACAAAGATATCAAAATTGCATATTTTTTTATTTTATTTATGTAATCTAACTATTTATATGTATTATCAAGTACATGAATGTAAACCAAACCAACAACGGGGTTCTCTAAAAATATAAAAGTGCAGGTCTTCAGAAATGGAGTTAGGGGGTTTTGCATCTGAACTCTTCACATGTTAATCATAAATATCGATTGAAATTTTGTCTAACCTCAATTGTAAATTAAGAAATTTTTCATACTTACGTGTCAATCAACTGCTTATTTCTGATACCGTTGTAAAAGTCATGAAATAAGTCGTGAAGTAAGTGGTAATCATACAGTTCACAGATTTATGTTCAAGTTGAGTTATAAGAGAACATGAGGTCAATAAGCAGCGAGAGTACCAACACTGTTTGCGGCTGCGGCAGCCATTTTTAGACCAAGTCATGTAAACAATGGAGTGGAAGTCAACTTCTTGCTTGTGGGAGTACTTCTTGCAACCAAAACGTACTCAAATGTCTCCCTCTGCTGGCACATAACTTGAACATCAGTTTGGCATACATACATTTGTGAAATGATGACAAAGTATTTAAATTAATTAGGTGCTTTAATGTTCAATAATAAAAACTCATATACACACACACACACACACACACAAGTACCTAACAATGTTGGGTTTTTTTTGTCTTTACAAGTAACTAACAATGTTTTTTGTTTTTGTTTTTTTACAGCAGGTTCACTCACTCTCACACACACACATGCACACACAAGTAACTAAAATGTTGTTGTTTTTTTACAGCAGGTTCACTCACTCACACAAGTAACTAACAATGTTTTTTTTTTTTTTTTTTTTTACAGCAGGTTCACTCACTCACACAAGTAACTAACAATGTTTTTTTTTTCTTCTTCTTTACAGCAGGTTCACACACACACACACACGTAACTAAAATTCTTTCTTTTTTTTAAAGTTCGAAAAGTCTTGCTGTCTCCTGCTGGGCAGCAGCACGGCATGCCTCACAAAACCAGTCACCCTCTGGTACCCCGCTAATGTCCACACACTCAGCGTGGTACCAGAGGATGCAGAAGTCACAGGCTACGTACACCTCCAGCCCTCCCTCACCACATGCAGTGCACCGCATTGCCTCCTGCCTCTCCCTGTCCGCCTGCTGGGCCGCACCGGCCGCCACAAGGATGTTGGGGCCCCGGCGGCCGGACAGGCACTCCTGTGTTGGATCATAGTCCGGAGCAGCAGTGGTGGTGGTCGTGCTGGAGGACGCGGCAGCGTTGGTGGTGGTGGAGGAGGTGGTGGGACAGGGAGAGGCAGCAGCGGTGGTGGTGGAGGCCGTGCTGGAGGTCGTGGTGGTGGTAGGGCCTGGTGAGGAGGAGGCAGGTGGCGAAGGCGTCGGGGCGTCGATGATGGTGGCGGGACCCCGGGGCGACGTCGCAGGTGTCCATGGTGTCGGACCGGGGCACTGTGTCGGGTACGGCAGGGCCGGTGGGGGCATCGCCGGTGCTGGGAGGGGTGGACGAGTCCTCGCTCGTCTCACCTGCTGGACGGTGACGAGAGCTCTGCAAGAGCTGAACAAAAAAAAAACATACATTACAGACTGTGAGTAAAGTGCTACAGATAAATGAAAAAATATAACAAAATAATATACTGACTACATTTGTCATGCTGTGTTACATTTCTCACAACTCACCTTGGACTCGTCCACCGCCTGCCTGTCTTCCGGAATCCGCTCTTGATGTTATGCGGATTCAGGGCCTGCTCGACCGCGACCTTAAGCACCGGCAAGAACTTGCTTTTTCCAATGACGAGGTTGCCCCTCACCAGCCCGAGATTCCTGGCGGAACTGTGGAATGCCGCCTTCAGCGGGCCGTACACCGACACATCCAGCGGCTGGAGCACATGGGTGGTGTGCGATGGAAGGCACACCACCAAAATCTGATTCCTCCGGCAGAAGTCGACCACCCCCAAGTTGGTGTGGCTTTCGTGCTGGTCTACGAAGAGCAGGAGTGGCCGCTCCTGAATTTGCGAACTTTGCCATTCATGCCTATGAGAGAGGCGATGGCAAGCGAAAGTAAGCGAACAGGGGCGAAGCGAAATTATTAAAGGAAGTTTAATGTTATGCAAATGAGGAGCGAATTCGCCTGCCGCGGCCCAATCAAATCAACAACATAACTGTTCCATTCCATTTGATTCGCCGCGACGACCTGATGACGGTCGGATTTCGCTTCGCTGGCTTCGCCTCCTATGTGTCCCTACCGTAACAAAGTCAGTGTTGCCAGATTGGGCGGGTGCCCGCCCAATTGGGCTACTTTTGACAAGCGTCTGCGGGTAACAACGGGAAAAATTGGACATTTGGCGTTTTTTTTCAGCCGTTTTGGGCCCATTGAAGTCAATGTAATTTCTTGAATTTGGGCGGAATTTAGCACATTTTGGCGTTTTTTGGGCGGGATTTGGTCAGACACATCTGGCAACATTGAACAAATTGCTCCAGCCACTTCAAGTACAGAACACTGTCCATGTACCCCGTGTCTGACACACCATATAGGGCGTTGGTGGGCCCCTCCAGGCTGTACTGGGAAGGCACTTTGCGAAGATGGCAAACGGTGGTATGACCTCCCCAGCAGCATTCACGCTAGTGAAGGGCATGGCGATTCTTTCGCGCCAGTTCGTTCTCTTCGTTCAGTTCTGCTGAGGAATTCGTTCGTTCACAGTTCGTTCAGTCGTTCATTTTGATTACGTCACGCCACAATGCAGGAGAGCAAGGGGTGAATGACGAGCGAACTAGTTCAGTGAACCAGAGGAGGAGGGGGGCATTCATACTTTGCCTGTGTGCTTCTCATGTCCAAACATATCAACTTAACTCATTTTGCCTAGTTATATTATTTATTTAACAGCAGCACACATTTAAAAAAGCCCAATTACAAGCTGTTTTTAACCAAAAAGTATGCATTCGTCTCTGCCACGTTAAGTTGTTTATTCGTGGTCATGGAGACTGTTGCTATGCGCCCAGGCTGGTCTCTCGTTCGCGGGCTCAATACAGTTCGTTCTCGCTGTGCTGTGTAGATCTAAGGTGCTCCTCGTGTCTAAACATACTGAACCTATTTTGCAGATTAATTTTATGTATTGAACAGTATCACCCATTAAAAAAAGAATAAAATATCATTTACAAGTGGCATTTCCAACTAGAAGTATGCCTTTGTCTCTGCCACGTTAAGTTGTGTATTCGTGGTCATGGAAACCATTGGCTGCAGTTCACTGGCTCCTCGTTCAGGAACGAGAGCTCAGCTCGTTCAGAGCTGTGTGAACTGTGGACTATGTGAACTGCTGAGCTCTTCTAAATTATGAACTAAATACCCGGTATGTGTAAAAACTCTGGTAATATTAAGATATCACATTAAGAGATAAAGTGGTGCCCCTTTGCGCAGATTAAAATGCTCATTGGACGACCACTTCTGTCTGACTGACTAGTGACAGACCGGTGATTCACCAACGAACGAAGTGAACGAGAGGCGGGGAACTAGTTCGCTTCATTCACTTCAAAGACTCGTTCAAAATGAACGGTTCGTTCGTGAACGACACATTACTAATTCACGCAGCAGTGGACAGTGATGTGGTCTCTGGTGGTAACCTGCTGCGCGCGATCACGGTCCTCTAGCTTGACTCGCAGACAGTGTTGCCAAAAGAAAATCAGCCAAAGTCGCTAGATGACGTCATGACGTTACGTATGACAATGTCACGCACGGCGCGCTGATCTACAGAAAACGTACCCACATGCCTTCGTCCACAGTACAAATGGCCGGTGCTAGCAACTTTTTGGAGATCAGAGCTAATCTGCAGCCCTGCTTAACCGTGGGAAACGCTTCTGACGGCGGCGCAGAGTCAGAATTATGTGGGAAAACGATGAATTTGTCCCCGAAAATGCACGTTTTAAAAAGTCGCCAAATGCACCAAAAAGTCTCTGAAGGCGCTAGATAGTGGAGGATGTTAAGTCAATATTCCATAAGAATCTTTCACTTGGTGATACAAGCACCAAATTTGGTTCACAGGTGCTTCAGGAGCTACTTTCCCAGAAAAGGTCGCTATCCAGGTGGAAAAACAAGATGGCGGCCATTTTTCAAGATGGCCGCAATACAGATATAATACAGATACCGTTACGGAAGTGACAAAAGCACCAAACTTTGCATGGTGTTTCTTTAGGGTATATGCTGTAATTCTAGCCTCGGAGCCCTTGGAAAAAGAAAAACATTCTACCATGTCATATACAATATGTCATGCATTACCTTGTTATTACATGACATTTTACTTAGCTGACGATGTTAATATAGTCCCAAACTCAGCAGAGATGAAGCAAGGGCAGGGGTAGCCTGCTTGACCAGATTGCTGCAACTACAAAAATGTTCATAGTGTGAAAGTATGGGTGAGTCTGTGCTTACATGTTTGACAGCAAATGTAACATTGTGAAAATGTTGAGAAGATTCTTGGTCTGAATTAAAATGAGCATTTCCCACACTAAAACTATGGTGAGAATAGACTGCTGCTAATGCTCGCTCAGCTGCATCTGAATTGGAAAGTGTCAAGATGATGTCCAAGGTAGCAGGTTCGCCATCCTCTAATTTCCATAACAGATATTTTTTTATGTGTATGAGAGAGGGTAAAGGACAATACCTCTCCATGTGTATGAATAACCCATAAGATCACCTAATTCTAAATTTTCACAAGTAGCATTATGTCTATAGTGACTGCATTTCAGTCTTTAAGAATGGCATTACAGATCACTCAATATACAATACATGTAGGCTATATCTTCAGTTCAAATCAAATGGGAATGATTTCTAAGTAGGTGTTGAGTAAGTAGGCAGAGGTGTGCGAATTGTTTTATTTCCTCCTGAATTTGCAAACAAGTCCTCACCTAGTACTTGTGTCACAAGTTGCATTACAATAAACTCAGTAATCATTGAGTATTTCAATAGCTACTTCAAAAATGACAGCTGATGGACAACATGTTACCTACCGTAGGTCTTTGCCACCTTTAAGAGAAATATCTATATTAAAAAACAATTCTCATATGGTATATACTTTATATATGGTATATACTTTATATATATATATATATATATATATATATATATATATATATATTACTGTATATATATATATATATATTTATATATATATATATATATATATATAAAGTATATATATAAAGTATATACCATATGAGAATTGTTTTTTAATATAGATATTTCTCTTAAAGGTGGCAAAGACCTACCTAAAATCTTGAAGGTTAAAAAAACCATATGGCATTTGGTGTGTATATATATATACTAAATTAGAAGTCCACAGACAATCCCTTAGGGATGAGATCTCCTCCTACAATAATGCGGTACGCTCAGAGAGAAAAGCATATTTTTCCAAAATCATAACAGACAACCAGCATAATGCGAAAGTTCTTTTTTCCACTATTGACCACCTGCTTAATCCAACACATAGCAATAACAACCTAAATGCAGCATCACATGCCAAGTGCGAGGAATTTGCTAGATTTTTTAATAAAAAGATTGCCGACATTAGAGAAGGCATCCAAGGTGGAAACGCAGCAACCTCTGTCGCCCACTCAGGCGATACACCGAGGGGAGGGTTAAACCCCCCTAGGAGACCTGAGAGCTTCCAAAAGTTTTGTCCAATTACAGAGGACGACCTCTGTAAAATAGTCAGGGAAAGTAAGCAGTCTACCTGCAGCCTTGACGCGATCCCCACATATCTGCTAAAAAACGTACTTGGTTGCTTAGCAGCACCTTTACTGCAAATTGTTAACACCTCTATGCTTACAGGCATTTTTCCAAGCTCATTCAAAACAGCCATGGTAAAGCCACTCCTAAAAAAGACAAATTTAGATCAGAATTCTTTAAACAACTACAGACCTATATCAAACCTCCCCTTTATAAGCAAGGTACTAGAAAAAGTTGTATTTAAACAGCTTAATCAACATCTGGCTGGGAATGATATCTTGGAAAAATTCCAATCAGGCTTTAGAGCCAACCATAGCACCGAAACAGCACTAACCAAAATAATAAGTGATCTTAGGCTCAACACTGCCGCAAACAAAGTTTCAGCACTTATCCTCCTCGACCTCAGTGCCGCCTTTGACACGATAGACCACAACATACTAATTGACCGCCTTGAATCTTGGGTAGGCTTGTCCGGTCACGTCTTAGAGTGGTTCAAAACATATATTACAGGAAGACAGTTTTTTGTCACCATCGGAGAATACGTCTCCAACAAGTATGATGTGCCTTTTGGAGTTGCTCAGGGTAGTTGCTTGGGCCCTCTCCTCTTCTCTCTCTATATGTTGCCCCTGGGCTCCATCATCAGAGAGCACAATGTTGATTTTCATAGCTATGCCGATGACACTCAACTATATATCTCTGTCGAGCCTAGCCAAACCACTGCCATTCATGCCTTGACTAAATGCATGTCTGCCATTACAGATTGGATGAACAGTAACTTCCTAAAATTAAATGAAGATAAAACTGAAGTGTTGCTCATTGGGCCTAAGAAAAAACGTGCAAAACTCCACTCAAGCCTAGGTGACCTAAGCATACACATTAAAGATAAGGTTACTAGCCTAGGTGTGGTCATAGACTCGGATTTGAGCTTTGAGCCTCACATCAACAAGATAACAAAATCTCCTTTTTTCCATCTTAGAAATGTCAACAAAGTGCGCGGCTTGGCCCCCCGACAAGACGCTGAGAAACTTATTCATGCCTTTGTCACCAGTAGGATAGACTACTGCAATGCTCTTTTCTCCGGTCTCCCAAAAAAATTAATTGACAAATTGCAACTCATTCAAAATTCTGCGGCAAGAATCCTAACAAGAACCAGAATGAGAGAGCACATCTCTCCTGTCTTGGCAGACCTGCACTGGTTACCTGTCTCATACAGAATCGACTTTAAGATTCTGCTCACAGTATTTAAAGCATTAAATGGACTTGCCCCTAGCTATATCTCAGACATGCTCTCTTTTTATGCCCCTGCTCGAGCTCTCAGGTCCACTGATGCCAAGCTGCTAAGGACCCCCACCCCCCCGCAGAAGAAGATCGGCGACGCCGCGTTTGCCTGCTATGCGCCCAAGAGATGGAACGCCCTCCCCATCGAGATCCGATCAGCCACCTCCGTCGACTCCTTTAAGAAGCAGCTGAAGACCCACCTCTTCATCCTTGCCAACTCCTAGCTGCCAAGGCGTCATAGTGTCCCAGCCGCCGCAGCGCCCTTACTACTCGCAATCCAGCCCTGGCAGGGGGCTCCCCTAGGTGGCCGCTGGTCTCTGCCTGAGGTTTCTTCCTGACTACAGGGGGTCTTTTTTCTCAGACCTCACTGAGCTTTTTTTCCCCCTCACAAACTATGAATCAAGCGAAAGGGAGTTTTTCCTCACCCCTGATGCCACCAGGGGCCGCACCTGAGCGCCCAATCTCTGTGTGACTATCTATGACTTATGATAGGCCCAGCCACTATGGACCTTACACATCTAAGAATCCTGGTCCTAACCTACGTTGACCTTATGACTCTACATTCTCTGTCTATCTCTTCTTCCTCTGCCTTCCTGCTTTTTCTGCCTCTCCTCTATACCTCTCCTTTTAAATCTATCTCTAACAATGTTTTTTCCCATTTGTTAAGCACTTTGAGTTACATGCCTTGTATGACACAGTGCTATACAAATACAATTATTATTATTATTATTATTATTATTATTATATATATATATATACACACACACACCAAATGCCATATGGTTTTTTTAACCTTCAAGATTTTGAGTGGTAACAGTAACATAACTCATTCCCACTACATCTTTTTGCATCATATTGTACATGACCTCAGAATGCTCTAAATGTTTCAGTTCTGTGTAGTTGTACTGTACTGTACAGTACAGTACAGTAAAGTACAGTAGCATACAGTATGGTGCCGTATAGCAAAGTACAGTACAGTAGAGTATAATACAGTAGAGTATAGTACACTACAGCACAGTACAGAGGCATACCGTACGGTACAGTACAGTAGCATACAGTACGGTGCAGTACAGTAAAGTTAAGCAGCATACAGTACGGTACAGTACAGTAAAGTACAGTAGCATACAGTACAGTAGAGTGTAGTACAGTACATTGCAGTACAGTACAGTAGCATACAGTACGGAGCAGTATAGTAAAGTAGGCCTACATTACAGTACAGTAGAGTATAGTACAGTACACTACAGTACAGCACAGTACAGTACAGTAGCATACAGTACGGTGCAGTACAGTACAGTAGCATACAACAGTAGCCTACGGTGCAGTATAGTAAAGTAAAAGTACAGTAGCATATAGTACAGTGTGGTATATCACATTACAGAACAGTACAGTACCGTACAGTACAGTATAGTACAATACAGTAGAGTACACTACGCCACAGTACAGTACAGTATAGTCTTGATGACTTGTAGGCTACTTTGACAGCTGTATCCCTCCAAAGCCAATGGCATTTCCACATGCTGTTGTTTAAAGTTTTTGAAAGACTTGAGTGTGTGAGAGAGGGAAGGCAGGCAGATATGTTTTAAACAAAGGACCACACGCACAAATAAAAAATAACAAGCAATCAATACATTAAGTGGTTAGGTAGCCAACATGTCATCTAAGTTTAAGCACAAAGTAGACCAGAAAACCATTTTGCTAATACATACAATACATAAAGTATTTGTCAATATACTGTATGGTGTATTGCACATTGATTATTCATAATTTCCCAAGCATAAAGGCCCCTATCACTCCACAGTACACTTAGGACTTGAGATATACATATCTGAACACAAATCAATATATATTTTTTATTTTGTAATGACCTTATAGAGGTAGATAATCCAAGCTGACACATGATATGTACATGTATTATTCACTTGATTGATATGAAAATTGAGCATTTCACTTGGGCTCCTAAGCTTAAATCATTGAGGGGGTCCTAAGGAAGCATCGTGCAAAGTTTCACGCTTTTGTCAGCTCCGTAACAGTAGTGCCCTTTTTGTCCCATAACCGATTACAATAATATACATTGTGGCCATCTAGGAAAATGGACGGCCATCTTGGATTTCAAGTGGCCTGCATGCCTTTTCAAAAGAAGTGTGTCTAAGGAGTATCTATGACAATTCCAGTGCTTGTATCACCATTTGAACAGTTGTTTCAGTTGCTAATTCATATCTGCATGGCGGCCATCTTGGAAAATGGCCACTATTTTATTTTTTCACCTGGATAGCGACCTTTTCTAAAAGAGTAGGCTCTGAAGCACCTCTGAACCAAATTTGATGCTTGTATCACCAAGTGAAAGATTGTTTGAGGTAATTGCTGTACTATGATGAGTTTTTTGTCGCCAGTGCCCAGGATTCACTGCGGTCGGTACAGCCAGCCTGCTAGTGCTCATTTAAATTTGTCATACCGGTATGCATATCGCAAGGAGCCGTTGTGGTAGCTTTTGTGATACGCAGTAAAGTTACGTGCAGGGTACAGTTGAGGTAAATCAAATATACCTTTGTAACAACAAGACTGATCTAATTCCAAAGTGTAGGCATAACAAAAATGACAGTCCCAAAACATTTGGTGACCAAATCGAAGATTGTGTAATCTCGGTTTATGTTGACATTTGGTTCCTGTCATACCTTTGTCCCATATCGCTTACCGTAGCCTCATGCCAGCAGATGCACATGTGTATGAGAATTCCAGTGCGTATCACAAAAGCTGCCACACCGTAGAGCATCATGTGTCACGTCTGTCTCTACCCGCCACTGAAAGTGCATTGTGTGGTGTCGTGGGGAGGGAGACTGATTTGCCTCTCGCAAGACAAGCGAAATAGTCGCTAGATTCGGTCAGATTGAGCCTGAAAAGTCGCTAGATTATTTTTTTGTCGCCAGAGGTGGACAAAAGTCGCTAAATTGGCAACTCTGCTCGCAGAGGACCCGCTGGCTTGAAGGGCCCTTGTCGCCGAATCCAGTCTTATCACAGTTGTAGATCAGTTCCGGGGTCCCGCTGAAGCCATGGGTGTCGTGGAGGGTCTGGCACATGTGGAAGAAAGAGGCGGTCGACTCTCCCCACCGTAGCCCCACGTACCGTCTCCCCCTCAATCATACTTGGCCTCCGTGAGGCCACGGTGGGGTGTCGGGCTCTAAACCTCCTCCACCACATCTTGCTCAGACCCTCCTCCATGTTAACAAATGGATTGTTCCGCCCCGACGCCTTACAAATCTGGATGGACAGCACCATGGCCACCGCTCGGGTGATTGGGAAGCCATGGGCAGCCATCCAAAAAAAAATATGATAGTAAGGGTGTAATCCCATTACACCCCTTAGCCCTAAGCGAACCTCTTTGCCTCTGTTTTGCGCGTCCACGTGTAGGGGTAGTGGCATCCCGATTCACGTTCAGACAGATGGGTAGGGGTAGGGAAACGGACTTTCCACCCCTCCACGCGGAGATTTTCCAACCCCAGACTCCGCCACGGAGGGCTGCGACAGGTTTCCCTGAATGCATTGCGAATTCATTTAAAAATTGGCGGCAAGCCGCGGCACCCACAACAGCACAGAAGTTGCAGTATTTCCGCCGCAATTGACGGTTTTAAAGTGGTAATAATTATTCCATTGCACTAAGTTTAACATTGTCCTAATGTTGTATGGCCCTTTTCTCCGTGAAACGCACATGAAAACAATCGCTATTAACCGTCAACCTAATGTATGGAATTAGTGACAGCTGTGAGTGTCATTCCGTGATTGTTGAAGGGGCATCCCAATTCATAGGGGTTGTGTTTCAAGCCCTACACCTTGCGGCTTTGTTTGAAAGCACGAGGGACAAGAGGAAGGCAAAGGGGTAGGGGTGGAGATTAGTAATGGGAAAGGCCCTAAGTCCCCCTCCTCACTGGGCGTAAAGGCCCTATTGGGGTGTGGATTTGCCTCCACCCGACCTCCCCGCTTCCTCCAGTCCAGAAGTGTACTCTTCGGGATGTTGTCAGTGTTGCCAGATGTGTCTGAACAAACCCCGCCCAAAAGGTTCTCAAAAACCGCCAAAATGCACCAAATTCCGCCCAAATTCAACAAATTACATCGACTTCTATGGGCCCAAAACGGCTTAAAAAAACACCAAATGGCCAATTTTTCCCGTTTTTGCCCGCCGACGCTCATCCCAAGTAGCCTAATTAGGCGGGCACCCGCCCAATCTGGCAACACTGGTGTTGTATTCCCGTTCCACCCTTTAGCCCTACGCGAACCCCTTTGCCTCCGTTTTGCACGTGTAGGGGTAGTGGCATCCCGATTCACGTTCAGACAGATGGGTAGGGGTAGGGAAACGGGCTTTCCACCCCTCCACGCGGAGATTTTCCAACCCCAGACTCCGCCACGGACGGCTGCGACAGGTTTCCCTGAATGCATTGCGAATTCATTTAAAAATTGGCGGCAAGTCGCGGCACCCACAACCCTCTGGAGGACATCTTATTCTGTTGGAAAGAACATAGCGTACACAAGCATGTTGTTAATTTAACTGTATTTAAACACTACTATCCACAGCATGGCATTATGTTAAGTACTTCATGAAAACACATTAATAAGAATAGGTTAATGATGGAATGATATTGTTAATTTAACTGTGTTTAAACACTACTATCCACAGCATGGCATTATGTTAAGTACTTCATGAAAACACATGAATAAGAATAGGTTAATGATGGAATGATACTGTTAATTGAACTGTATTTAAACACTACTATCCACAGCATGGCATTATGATAAGTACCTCATGAAAACACATTAATAAGAATAGGTTAATGATGGAATGATATTGTTAATTTAACTGTGTTTAAACACTACTATCCACAGCTTTATGAAAACACATTAATAAGAATAGGTTAATGATGGCCTACAACCAGCCAACACTGTAATGCTCTTGATATTATTGTTTATTATCGTTTATTTCAAACAAAATACTTTCATGAATGACATTAGTCTTTGAATACCACTTGAGGCTAACCAGTTATGTACTATAACCCACAACATCTGTGATACACACAACTGAGAAAGTGACGTAATACTGATGTAAGCTCAGAACCATAATATGAACTGGCTATTAAGCTATGCTAGCTACATGTGTATTTCTATAACGTTCATTGAAATGTATCCCTGCGACGACAAAATGTCCGTTATCTCCTCCGGACATTAAATTCAACATGTCTACTATAAACTTAATGAGTTCACACGGTCACATTTCATCACAAGATATCGCTACAGGCTTTTAAACTTTTCTCCACTCTATCATCAAAAGGGGGCCGAACACCGCCCGGAAGTTTTCTTAGATGTGACCTTTTAAGAAAGGGGTGTAGCCATTACTTACTTTTAGATAGCAGACAGCACAGCAGGCGACCTTTTGCGAAGCGTAGTCGTGAAGACAACTGAAGAAGACAACTGAAGGTATCCCTTGACACTTACGTTTTTTGACTAGCCAATACGTAAAATCTAGGCTTGAGGTCCCATAGGGACGGCGGAAGTAGTAAAAAAAAGGGGGCGGGACTTTCAAGCTCTATGAAGAGAGTAATGCCAAAAATGGCGGCGAAGATCGTGTTTTAGCCGATTTAAAGAATGCGTTTCGGCCAGACGGCCAGACAGACGGACATACCCTCTTCTAGAGATAGCCTACTAGGACGCATCTTAAAACATAGAACACATGTAGGGCCTATCAAAGAGAAACATTAATTTGACTCACAGTAAAAACATTAATCTGACTCGCTTTCTGAATCACAGTGTGGGCAAATGAATGAGACCTGTTGCTATTGTCCATGTTATGCATGGATTGAATGTTTTGAAAATGGCAGCATTTTGCTTTTATTCACAGAATTCCAAGTGTCCCAACTTTTTTCTAATCCGGTTGTACCATATATGCCCCACAGTATTTATGACAACCAAGTGGTGAAGAGGGGACTAAAATCCAAACCCTTGACATTTACATTACTGGTGCTTAATGACTGTCTGTTCTGTTTGCATAGTATGGGGATGGTTCCTCATGTCAGGGTCGTATCACCATAAAATCACCCCAGTGCATGCTTTTAAATCATCGCTCTGTCTGCTGCGTTCGTGATGAAACATGATATAGTAACAATAGCCGTCTGCAGTGTGTGTGTAAATAATCTTATTGTTTCCTTCTGGGAATACCAGGATACAAAACCAAGTCAAGTGAATAAGAACATCCTCCAAGTGGTTGACCTCAGCTGAGAGGCATACAGTTGCACGACATCAGACTGCTTCTGTCAGGGGTAAACCGCAACGTGTCCATCGGCTGTAAGTATCGGTATTACATTCTCACCTTCATTTTTCAATGTTAAGCCCATTTAGTCTGAAGAGGTTGGTATTATTGCTATTTTGTTATGTTAGATAGTTACATTGTCAAATACATATGTGTGAAGTAAGCACTATTTTTTAAATCGGATTTATAGCATCTATTTATTTAGTATGTTGTTAGTCTTTAATACATTTGCAATGCAAGGACATGAAAAAAAACAATAATACTTGTGGTTGTGGCTTTCCATTAAATAAATGAATGGATTGTCTCAAAGTTTCTTTCAAGATATAACGCATGTACTGTATCTTACTTAAAATGTGTCGAGTTCTGAATGGAGTCTGAGAGAATATTGTGTGACCATCATCAGAAGCAGAGGTGTCAAATTAATGGTGTAAGTACAAGACTAGCACATGATTTTATATAGCTGTTACACAATTTACTACATTGTACCTTATGAGGTAAATGTGTTGTTACTGAAAAACATTAAAAACTTAACAATCAGCTGATTGTAAGACAAGCACACAGGTCTAGTTTTTACTCAGATGAGTTATCTGTGTTGGAAGGAAACTGTATTTCTTTCTTTTTTTACTTTGACTTTTGACACCTCTGATCAGAAGCCTCAGGATGACCTACATCATCTACCATGGCAACAGCACCGTGGGCAACTGCACGGACGTGGACCACCTGGTGAAGCGCTACTACCTGCCCGTCATGTACAGCCTGGTGTTCATCGTAGGGTTGCTGGGCAACGTCACGTCCCTCCTGGTAAGGAATGTGCAAAAAACAAAAAAACGAGTCATGCCGATGCACCGCGATAGTTGTTTACACAATATACTTTATCGATTAATGACAATCGATTATTTAATAATAGAAAAATTGAATGTGCCACTGGTTCATTTTGTTCAGCAGATTTGGTCAATTTTATGTTGTGATGGATGCTCTGTCTCCCAGACCCTAAAATGCTTAATACAGGGTTCGTACGGTCATGAAAAACCTGGAAAAGTTATGGAATTTGAAAATTCAAATTTCCAGGCCTGGAAAAGTTATGGAAAACGTATTTTTGGTCAAAAGTTTTGGAAAAGTCATGGAAATCCATCCAGTGTTTCATCAATTATCTTTATGAAGTTGATGACACGGCGTAATAAAATCTAAATGTCCGAGTTCTCGTGGAAATGTCTAGTGCAGGCTGCGTCAGCCTAACCATGTGTTGCCAAATTGAGTGGGTTTCAAATAACGCATGTTGTAATGGCTCCAGGCGGGTTTCAATCGTTTTTGGCGCTAGAAATCATTCACACCTGGCAACCTGCCTCGCAACGCGCGAGCTAGATGTAGTGTGTGCGTGTGTGTGTGTGTATATATATATATATACACACAATATATATTCTTGCCCACTGGAAAAAGCTGCTGTGAACCCTCATGTTCCCTTCATCCTGCTTCTAAAGTTCTGAGTATGTTTGGGGGTAGGAGATAGAGAGAAGAGCACAATTAACTTTATTCTTGATTATAAGCCCTGGCCAGTGAATCTCAAATACTCAAAGCAAAAAAAAGTATTCATACCATTTTACACACACACACACACACACACACCAAATTGCTCCAGTCCACAGATAGGCCTACAGTCAGTAAAAGCCAGCTTGCTACATGGCATGTTAACACGCCCCCCCCAAACCATTTTGTCTAGTCTAGGCATAAATTGAGACTCATCAAAAGAACCCAGGATTGTCATTGTATGAGTGGGATATTGTTTTCGGACACTCGCCATTTTTTCACCACAGCAAAACTGACCGCTTATTGCTTAGGCTTCCAACATACACATTGCCAAAACAAAGTTACGCTACAATGTTTCACAGCAGGTTATGTAATAAAGTGAGCGGCTGCGTAGCCAGCGATTCCCAAACAGTAGCATGCGACGGCGTCTTACGTATCCATCTGACTACCATGCAAAGAAGCAACTATTCATTCAGATGTCTTATTAATGACGTGACATGCCATTGCAGAAGCAAAATATTACAAAAACTCATTTCGTTTTTAAAAAAGCATAGTTGCACAAGCAGTACAGTGAAAAAATACACATAAGATTGTTGGATAGGCGGAAGGGGAAAGGGGGATGGCCGTAACACCAAATTACAAGACAGCACCAGTGCTGGTCGTCCTTGTGACCGCTGACATGTCAAGATAAATGTAAGATTATATGTTGGCGCAACAGTATATGAAAAGTTTACGAAAACAAATCAAATGGGTACATATTTCTCACTGATTTGAGCGAGTGTCAGGCAATAAATGGGGGAAACGCCGAAGTAGCTACCTACAGTAAACTGGTAGCCAGCGGGTAGCCTACTCGCAGTTCTGGAGAACAGGACACTAGCATAAAAACAGCAGCACATCATCACGACAACAGCTCAAGACAAATGAAAGAGTTCTTTGTGCTGGCGCAACATTACAAGAGAAGTGAATGGAAATGTATCAAAATTGGTACATGTTTGTGACTGATAAAGTCAGGATGACAACTTGGTCTCAGACAATAGGAAACGAAACGCCGAATGCATAACACCAGCGACGGTATGGGTAGGCTAATAGTGGGGTAATTTGGCTACACTGCATTGGCTACTATCGGGTGTGCTGGGGGTGAAAGGAAAGCTAACCTCATTTTCTCCCTGGGTCACGTCTCTTATATCGTCTCCTCCTCCTCTTTTCTTTCCCTGCTCGAACCATCTCCCACACCTCCTCTTCTTTCTGCTCCTGTGCGCTAGCGGCCACAGCCCCACTGTCTGTCCCAACCTGAGATCGAGCTGTCTGGCAGTGGTTCCCCATCTCCGGACCGAAACATGAGCGCGAGCTGTTAGCTTTAAATAAGTCAGTGATTTCAGCACATTTTTTTGCGTGCTCTTTAAGTTTTTGCTTTCTCTTTTTCTTGCGCTTGTCATAGCCACTATTTTCTTTCTCCGTTTTGTGTCCTCTCTGTCGTCCAGTTTTAACAGCATAGCCAGTCTACAGTTGAGGTGATGATGAGTTTTGTCAAAAGAGGGCCTGAAGGGAGGGGCGGGACTTCGAGACCCAAAGCATTTCATTGGACTAGCCAAATGTGCATCAAGAGAAGCATCCAATGGGCTCCGATGTGTCACTTTTTTACCGTCGCAGACAAAAAAAAGAAAAAATATATTTTATTATTATTATTTCTGGCCCTCGGAGGGCCCACCGGGATTTGCCCGGTACGCCAGATGGCCAGTCCACCCCTGATGGCTGGAGAGGACGAAAGTTGTGATGTGTCCGTCCGATATGGGCGAAGCAGCGGCACTTGTTAGCCACCTGAAGGGCAAGATACAGCAGGCGGTTACCTCCTCAGCTACTAACAGGTTAGCAGTTATACGCGTTTTAAAATATTTAGCGGTTCCACTGAAACGTAGCTAATGCCAAAAGGAATACAATCCTAAGACCTGTTTGGTCTTGGTTTAATTTGCCAGATAGGGCACCAAGCGAACCTTTATGCTTTCGGTAAGCCCCGAGATTTTGATATTGATAAGCAACGCACCTGCTGCCTGCGAGTGAACTTGTCCAGTGTGCTGAAAGATTACATGAAATCCGTACAGTAGTCTATGTGCAGCTGACCGCGAGCCAAACGATTACCAATGTCTGCATGACGCGCCTGAAATGCGGTATAAACGGCAGCGTGACTAGAGTTTGAAAAAGTCATCTGTGGCTTTGTTTTCAAATCGGTCAGATCGTTGTAACACAAAATGAAACTCACCCTAGCATCTCCTTGAGTGGGCGTCAGACTAGAACTATGCCACGAACAGTGCAGTCTCTCTCTCTCTTTTTTTTTTTTTTGCTCCAGCAACGACCACAACAAATGACAACATTATCATTCTTACAGGAGCTTTGGACTGTTGTGCTTAGGCAGGTGTAGTAGGCAGGCCTATGATTTCTTACTTGGGCAGGATGAGCATTTATCCATCTCCATAGAGAGCATGTTGATACAAATGTGTCTTCATGATGATTTCACGACCTAATTTGCTATAGGCTGGCCTAGGCCTATTCATTTTCATTTCTGACTGTACATTAGACAAGCGAATTATATAACATTGGTGAATAATAGCAGAATTAATGTAATACAACATGAAGTATAATGGTTGCTTATAGCTTGTAGTAAAAGATAACCTATAGTATGAACATGTTTATTGTTTACATATTTGTAATATAGGCTATGTAATATATAATATAATATGCCATAGTCTATAGTATAAATATATACAGTAATTACATATTTATCATATAGGCTACGTAATATAGCCTGTAATATAGCCTAATACGCCCCCACCCCCCGCGCGCGATTGGTCATTGGTTTTTCGGTCCTGGAAATTCAGAAAAAGGTTTTGGAAAAGTCCTGGGAAAAAATTGGTGATGTATGAACCCTGTTAATAAAATTAATTGACGTATGAATGCTATACAACAACTGACAAATAAGCTGTAGTTTTTACACATTTACTTAAGTAAATATCGCCATGAATGCACCGTAAATAATAGTACACAAATTGCAATCTATCGTGATAAAATCGCATCGTGGCATGTGTACTGTATGTATCGTGATGCCCATTGAATCGTGATCCCTTTGCCAATACCCACCGAACAACAACAACAAAACACTTAACTAACCCTTCTTTACATCTGCACTTGCTGTTCTGTATATTTCCTGTGTACTTAGAATCTGCTAGTGATGTTGGCTATGATTATATAGCCAGGCCATGCCCTCCTAGTGACGCAACAGCTACCAGTCAGGTCAAGAGTCAATGCAAGTACTTTCTGAGTTCCTGCAAATACGGGAACTCCTCCCACTTTGTTGGGAAGCAAACAATCATTAGCAAACCAAGGGAGTCCATTTGGGAAATGCAGTTTGGGGAATGTTAATTGTTGTGCTCTTGGTCAGACCAAGTCTCAAAGATATTTGAAAGTCGATGATAATCAGGCTTGTTTGAAAGTTGCTTTGGTCATAAATGTAACAATGTAATGTAATAATACCCACCCTACCTCCACCTCCAGGTGTACCTGACCAAGTTCTTCAAAATGCGTGCAGGCAACAGGCCTACAAAAACGTGACTTGTATTGATTTGGTACTGATGAGACTGTTGGAAAATCAGGGTTCCTGCACTTCTTTTTGGATGATGTTTTCAGATTATTAGGGTTCCTGCACCTCTTTTTTTCCACTTGTAATGTAATGTAATGTAATGTAATAATACCCACCCCTTCTTCCACCTCCAGGTGTACCTGACCAAGCTGCGTCCGTGGCGTAGCGGCAGTGTGATCATGGTGAACCTGGCCTGCACAGACCTGCTCTACTCCTTCAGCATGCCCTTCTTCGTGTACTACTACACGCGCGGCGACTCCTGGACGCTGGGCACCTTCATGTGCCGCTTCGTGCGCTTCGCCTTCCACTTCAACCTCTACGGCAGCATCCTGTTCCTCGGCTGCCTGGCCGTGTTCCGTTACGTCGCCGTGGTGCACCCCATGCGGGCGGCGGAGATCCAGCGCGCGCGGTGGGGGGCGCTGGCCTGCGTGGCGGTCTGGGCGCTGGCGGCGGCTGAGATCGCCCCCATGTTGACCATGATCTCTATGGTGGAGCACGACAACAAGACCTACTGCCTGGACTTTGCCAGCAACGACCCGGACGAGGTGTGGCTGTACGGCTGGGTGCTGACCTTCGTGGGCTACCTGCTGCCCCTGGTGGTGGTGTGCGGGAGCTACGTGCGCATCGTCCGCGAGCTTGCCAAGGGGCCGCACACTCGCAGCCGGAGCAGGGTGAGGGCGCGGCGGCTCATCGTAGTGGTGATGGTGTGCTTCGTGGTCTGCTTCATGCCCTACCACGTGCTGCGCGTGCTACGGGTATTCACGCGCCGCAAGACGGACTCCTCCTGCCTCATGGAGCGCTGGGTGCACGCCGCCTACATCATCTCGCGTCCGCTGGCGGCCCTGAACACCGTCTTCAACCTGGTGCTCTACACGCTCGCGGGCGACCGGTTCCACGAGGCCTTCCTCAGCCTCTTCAAGTGCCCAGGACTCCTCAAGTGTCTGGGCAGAGCGAAAGCAGGCATCGCTCTGGCGACTGTTAGCAAAGCCACCTCAAACACAACAAAAGAGGCCGACACAACCAACAACAATGTGTGAGATGGTTAGGGATACGTACAGTGTGTACACGTGACATATGGAGTGTTTCACACCTTATAACAGCTTTGTACTAGCCTAGAAATCGCTAATTTGCTCCCGGGGGGCTATTTGCTGTAGGGGTTTAGCTTGCTAGGCTAGGCTAATTTGTACGCAGTACAAAACGTATCGAAAACATTTTTATTAAAAAAACGTGCCACATGCCAAAGCTGGGAGGAAGGTGCTAAGGGGTACAATGTACGAGCAGAAATACGTATGTAGTCGAGCAAATGTAGGGTATAAACAGGACTTAAACAAAACGCAGATATTGTCAGTGTCAAAATACAGACATTATAAGTGGAGGGAGACTGAACTGCAGCAGAATCTTGGTGGATATCGACTTAGTGACCTGCTGAAAGGATTACGCAATAGGGGTAGTGCAAAAAATGACTTCCCTAGCTAGACTACTTTCTTTTTTTAAAGTATTTATTTGCCTATTTACAAGCCTTTATTTGTATAATCTCAGACAGGACAGTGAAGCAGAGGCAGGAAGTGAGTTGAGAGAGAGAGACGGGAAAGGGCCGGCAAAGGACCCAGGCCGGGAATTGAACCCGGGTCGGCCACGTAGTAGACGAGTGTCCTACGGTAGGGCCTAGCTAGACTAGTTTCAATACATAAGTACCCCCTTTCCAGACGGGAGCGTGTCTATGGTCCCACAGCCCATTGGTCCCACATCACTAAGATTTTAAACATTATTTTTAGGCCTATTGGTTCTCTTAGTTTACTTGGAAATGTGGGAACATGGAGTTGTAGAGCATAGGGCTTATATTTGAATAATTTTGTAAAACTGTGGGTACATGGAGCAGCAGGAATAAGTTGGGACCATTTGGGCTGTGGGACCATTTGGGCTGTGGGACCAATGGGCTGTGGGAACATAGAGCTGACCCCTACCAGACACCGTCCCGTTACTGGGACTTTGTAATAGTCAAAGAAAAAAGTTCCACAGTAGACTACACCACTATGACAGTGCACAGGGCCTTTAGCAATACATTACGACATGACGGCCAATGCCATTCTGCTAACAGCTATTATAACATGGGTAGTGTTAATCAAAAATGGGGGTCAGCTCTATGTTCCCACAGCCCATTGGTCCCACGGCCCATTGGTCCCACAGCCAAAATGGTCCCAGCTTATTCCTCCATGTTCCCACAGTTTCAAAAAATGATTCAAATATAAGCCCTATGCTCTACAACTCCATGTTCCCACATTTCCAAGTAAACTAAGAGAACCAATAGGCCTAAAAATAATGTTAAAAATCTTAGTGATGTGGGACCAATGGGCTGTGGGAACATAGACCCGCTCCCCAAAAATGCCATTTTGAAGATCCCATCTCAGGCCGTATTACTACCTATATGTCAGCAGTTTCAGTGCCACAAGGTCATGTTACGCGGGTCATTATGTAATTGCCAGGAAAGTCCAGTGCTGCTAGCAACTCTGGTCTGGGGGATTACCTAGCTCCTGTTTCCGCCATTTAAATATAACCACTCAACAATACGACTAATCTAGTGGGTTTTCCGAGAAAGCTCATTGCTCTTTGTACTGTAACTTTTTATTTTCAAATTATTTATTAACTTCTATTGCACATGGTTTGACAAAGTATTCACATTAGTTAATTGCAGGCACTGCAAACTACGTATATAAAAATGATAGACCAAATTTAATTGCTCATTACAGTAAAAAATATCAAACAAATTCTTAATTTCTGTACATGAAGTTAAATGCTGTAAAAGTGCATTAAATGCCCAAAATGGCTATTTCAGCATGTACATGGATATATGAATAACATTATATGTTGCTGATGAATAAATACCATGTATATCTTATAGATTTCTTTATTCTTTGTGTGAGTAAAAAAAGGTGTATTTCCTGCAGAGCATTGTTTTGTACTTTCCCCATTCTTGCGTCAGCTGCAAACTGAGCCAAGGTTCAGAAACTTTACTATAGTAATTTGTCACAAAACACTCGACACTGACTCTTGTGGAGGATTTCGCTTGAGGCCTTTACCGTATGTAGGGTCTAGGAATTCCAAATGTGTTTGATATACACCAACTGTGAAGTGACTGTCAGTACAGGAAATTGAAGTTTTTGAGCAGAAGGGTCTCAACAGAACAACAGAAATGTATTCACACTATAATCGCTCATTTCTAAGTCTAATTATTCATCTTTTTAATTCCATAAATTCTTTCTTGTCCATAACTTATTCAGCCTCCTCCTCTCTGCCCTCTTTACCTTGGCCTAGTGACTCTAATGGGCCTTTTGACAGAACATTTGCTGATTACATGAATGATGTTTACTCTGCATGATAAGGTCCCTTAGGTAGGTCTGTAAACACAGTATGGTACATGTTTGATGACAGTCTGATGGATTGTAAATGCCAAGTGCCTGATTGCTGAGATATGTTTGTTCACAACAAGATTTACAGTACGGCATAATGACCAGACATCTGATGACTGGTGGGTAGCATATAGTGGTTTCATTTGCTTTCATATAACTGTGTATCGCCTTCTAACAACTAAAATTGAGAAGGCGGTGAAGGCAAATATTTTACACAACTTCACAGTTTTTTAATTGTAATCTTTTTTGTCTTTTCTTTTTTTGTGTGACTTTTTAAAATTTAGTTTTTGAATTGATATATTTTTCTTGCTCCTGTAAGTCTTCTTTTAACTTATTGGCACAAAATAAACTCCATAGCCTACGGAGTACATTTATTATGTCACAGGTTCTATGCTACATTACATCAGTATATCAGGAAGTCTCTATACAGTACCATACAGTAACATTTGCCATGTCTTGGAGCTCTTTCAGGCTTGCAGTAACTGAAGAATGATCCGCCTCGCGCAGACGTGCGGAAACGCTTTTGCTTTTGTCACATTTTTTTCACTCTATACAACTTTCTTTTACCTGGGGTTGAGACTTTGTGGAGAACCGCAGACGGGTCATTCCATGGCAAATCTCCAAATGTCACTTCTCGACCATATCAGATTTAGCCGACAAACATCCGGTAGGTTCACACACACTTCCACCGACCCCGGAGCAAGGGACCCAAGCACGTGACCCCCATCCAATGCAAGGCCAAGGGACCCCAGGACGTGACCCCCATCCAATGCAAGGCCAAGGGACCCCAGGACGTGACCCCCATCCAATGCAAGGCCAAGGGACCCAAGCACGTGACCCCCATCCAATGCAAGGCCAAGGGACCCCAGGACGTGACCCCCATCCAATGCAAGGCCAAGGGACCCATGGACGTCACGTGACCCCCATCCAATGCAAGGCCTAGGGATCCCTGGGTAGTTGGTGCTGATGGCCTACCAGACTGGCAGGGAGGCCAAAACCTTCTTGAGCGTAATGTGCATGCATGTAGAGCAGTGGTTCTTAACCTGGGGTGACCGTGCGGGCATACACTGGGAGTGCGCCAGAGATTTCAGGGGGTGCGTGGAATTTTGTTTGTGTTGAGGTTGTCACCAAAATTCTGCTTCTGAACATTATAATTAGGCCAAATCAAGACCAAATTAAAACATGTTTTGGTCCCCATGTAAAGTCATTAAAGTATTGAGTAATGCCTCTAGCAAGAATCATTGTAATTAATCACTTGAATCATTTTTAAGTGTGTATACATGTGAAGACGTATGGGCACAGGTAAGGGGGTGCTTTAAGAAAAAAAAGGTTAAGAACCACTGATGTAGAGGGCACTTTGTTGTAACTGTAACTAAGCGATCTGTGATGCCACTAGATTTCGAGTAACGGCGAGAGTGGATTTCGAAAGTCCACCTGGGAAACTCCAACTCCTTCACAGACTTCTTCGTAAACACCTGAACCACAATCTGTTACCCGCATTACACATAGCCTACTTTCCTTCAAACGCACTCCCTTCACACTTCACAGCTGATGAATATATCAGGATGTTGAATCTTGACATAATGTTCCTCTCTCTCTCTCTTTTCATTTTTACAAGGAAATGAAAGATCTTGTTTCTTTTGAGGGCATATGGTATCAAAATAGTGCCTTGTGTACAGTCAGAGGTGAAGAGCTTGATTTTAGGCTGATTTTGGGGTGCCTGTAAATGTAGCATGATGGAATGTAACCACTGTTCCTTTTTTTATTTTTTATTTATTTATTTATTATTATTTTTTAAATCAGCTCTCAGTGGGCTATGTGTATGTGTATTAACCACATGAATTCTGTAATAAAATCTTTTTTTATCAAAGTCTCTCTCTCTCTCTCTCTCTCTCTCTCTCTCTCTCTCTCTCTCTCTCTCTCTCTCTCTCTCTCTCTCTCTCTCTCTCACACACACACAAACACACACTTGTATGTCCCTTCACACCTCTGCTCTGAGAGAAACCGCTTTACCTCTGCGTCAAACCACTTAAACCACATCCTGTTTTTGCATATATTTAGGGGGGGGCAAGCAAGTGTGAGAGAGAGATGGGCCCAAAAATCCCGCCCAAAAATGCTCTCAAAAAATTAAACAAATTACATTGACTTCTATGGGCCCAAAACGGTTGAAAAAGACACCAAATGGCACAATTTTTCCGTTTTTACCCGCAGACGCCCAATCTGGCAAGTCTGAATGGAACCCAGGTCCCTGTCGTGACAGTGCAGTACTGTTTGAGACATGGCAGGGCCTAACCACAACCTGAGTGAAGCTGCCCCCCCTCAGACCCAAAATGCTGAAATAACACAGCAGAATCGTTGTGCTATGTTTGTGCCGGATTGTGCAGTAAAAATGTTCGTTTGTGCTATTAAGGCTTTTCAGTAATTTAAATACTCAAATACTCATAATACTAATACATTTTTCATACGCAGACTGAATTTATCATTGTTGATGTATTGATTTTCATCATAGATAAATTTTACATTACTGAAAAAAACCTACAGAGGACATGACCTCTGTGTCCTCAATGGTAGTTATGGCTGATAGTATCTAGGTTTTACTACTAATTAATATTTAAGACCAGATCCAGTGCAATAGTTGGAATTCAGAAATGCAGGGTTTATTGGCTTGAGAGAGGGAGAGGGGAGGCCATTAGGCCCCAAAGGCCTGTCCACAGGCCTCCCCACCCCCTCTCTCCAAAGAGGTGTTAACGGTACAGGTACAGACAAAGAAGAAGCAAGAAGGGCAGAACAATGCCAGTGGCTGAACTTAAAAACACCTCCACAGGAAATGAGGTCACATTGGATGATGTCACATACAGTGATAGTTTTAGCCAATAGCAATGGATAGGTAATTTCAAATCAGCAGTTTGGGGGAAGGGAAGTTCAGTACATCCTGATGCCATAAACAAAGGGAACTTTTATTTGGCATCGCACAGTCTAAAAGTGTTATTCAAACACGTATCAAACAATACATGGACATTGAAATGTTATGTGTCATTGGGGGCACTATTCAGATTCTTTCACGGTGCACACATTTTGCCTGACTATAGTGAAAAGTAAATAAAAAGGAATACTCCTATAGCACACACTGTCACGAGACCAACATTCAGAAGCATTTTGACTCTGGGCGACTCGTGGAGCATGTCTCCCGTATTGACCTGATCTTCCATATTGACCTCTGACCCCTCCTCCTCAGTGCTGCCCGACGTCCCACTGAACCCACAGAAGCCCTCCAGCAGCCTCATGCAGAGACTCTTCTCCCCCCCACCCCCACACGAACTCTCCCCTACACCTCTAGAGGCAGACACGGCTACTTGGTCGTGGTGGTGGTGGTGCCCGTTGCCTGTCATTGCTGGCTTTCCGTTTACTTCCGCTGTGGTGTCTTTGTCATTGGTGTCATTGGCAAACGCCATTGTCTGAATGTCACCGGTCACCCCACTGGGGTTCTGTGAAGCGTCGTTGTTGTTGGGCACGACAGATGTGTCCTTGGTAGGTGCCGGTGCGCTGCTATTGCTGTCATTACAGTCCGCTTTGGCCTTCAGCTTCAGCGTCTCCTCAGGATCGTTGACTGAATATTTGTCTTTGAAGTAGTACCCCCAGAAGGTGGTGGTTCTGACCTGCTCTTCGCTCGGCGGCGCGGTGCACAGACTCACCACCACGGTCACGAGCCCGGAGATCCAGAACAGCCCTGCGGCCACGTACATGAAGTGAACGTCTTTGATGAAGGCGGGCCGCGAGTCCTCCTCGTCGCAGGGACCCTCGCGGTAGACGAACGCCAAGACCAGCCGGGTGAGTCCCAGCCCGAACCCGACCGCGCTCCCCCAGAACGCGCCGGTCTCGTTGCACCGCCTCCAGAGCACACCGAGCAGGAAGAGGGCGGCGACGGGCGGCGTGAGGTAGTCGCACACTTCCTGGATGTACAGGAACATCTGGCCGCCTTGCATCTCGATGATCACGGGAACCCAGCCGATGCTCACCACCACCATGAAGGCCACGAACACCCGGCCCACCACCATCAGCTCCCGGGACGAGGCCCGGCGCCGCGCCATCTTGTAGATGTCCAGCGTGAAGATGGTGCTGGCGCTGTTGAAGATGGAGTCCAGGTCGCTCATCAGCGCCGCGATCATGACCGCCATCATCAGGCCGCGCAGGCCGACGGGCATGACGGACATGACGAGGCGCGGGTACGCCACGTTGGTGCAGCCCGCCGCGCTGCCACAGACTTTCAGGCAGTGCTCCGGGTTGATGCAGGCTAGCTCGTCGGCGAACAGCACGCGGGAGATCATGCCGGGGATGACGATGACGAACATCGGGAGGATCTTGAGGAAGCCGCCCATCAGCGTGGAGCCCTTGGCGTGGGCGATGTTCTTGGCCGCCAGCACCCTTTGCACGATCACCTGTAGGGGTGTAAAGCACATCCTCCATGTCATGATGATACGATTTAATATCTTAATATTCGATGCGATGCGATTAGATACGATTATTTTAGATACTTAAGAATGCACCACGATACGATACAATATCTTTTTTTAATTCAATTTCAATTACTTTTCCACATATATTATGTTATGGAGCTAGGGCATTTAATTGGGCAGGTGCCAGCGATTAGAATATTTTCAATACTTAAGAATGCCCCACGATACGATGCAATTCGATTCAATCCTCAGATTATATTATATTACATTACATTGCATTTGGCAGACGCCAAATATATATCGCGATATATCGATACATTTCGATTATTATTTACACCTCTACTCACCTGATCGGTGCACCAGTACCACAGGGACGCCGGGGTTTGCCCGAGCAGGAAGCCGGGCCACGGCAGGTCCTCGTCCAGCGGCCCCCTCAGGATTTGGAGGGAGTGCGGTTTGGGGTGGATGTTGTGGCAGGTGGCGTTGCTGGTTAAGTTCATCCTCAACATGATGGCCTCGACGTCGGGCGTCGCCTGCATGTATTTCTCCCTCAGCCCGTCCAGCCCGCCTACCTTCATCAGGCTGATGACGGACAGGCAAAGAGCCCCGGCGATCATGAGGAAAGCCTGGAGGTAGGGATTAATGCGTTAATCGATTACAATATTAATCGCAATTAATCACCATTTCAACTGACGAGACCTCTGTTAAATGGGCATATGAAGAGTATGTGAACAGGGGTGTGAATAGTGGGAATATTTAGATCACCTTTGCATTAAAGAATTTAAATAGAATTCATTTAAATGTAGTATTTTATCTTACTTTTTAATTTTAATTTTTAGATTTAGTAGGATTTAGTTTTTTTCGAGAAACATTGAGATTTCGGGGGGAAAACGCCACTTATCAATTAATCGTAAGTCGATCAATTAATCGATCAATTAATCGATATAAATTATCGAATGAATGAATCGATAATGTGCATCCCTACCTGCAGGGTGTCGGTGTAGATGACGGCGACGAGGCCTCCGGTGATGGTCAGCAGGGCCGTCATGGTGATCAGCAAGATGATGGACAGGTAGAGATTCCACCCCAGAGACTCCTGGATGAAGAGAGCGCCGGAGTACAAGTCGACAGACAGCTTGGTGAAGATGTAGAGGACCAGGGACAGAGCGGCGAAGTAGACCTTCAGCCTCTGTCCGCCGAAGCGTTTGGAGAGGTACTCAGGCATGGTGTAGACGCCGGAGTGGATGTAGACGGGGATGAACACCCAGCCGAGCACCTGCAGGAGGAGCAAGAGGAGAGGACACTCAAGTTAGGGTTGAATGGACAGAAGTTTTACTACTACCAGGTATTAGGTAGTGCATTTAGTTTAGTGAAAGTGAAAGCCCATTGGGAAACTCCAACTTCCAATGTCATTGTGACACAGCACTCCACAGCACACAAGTGAACACTGCACACAACAAAACTGTTTTATGCCTCATCTGTGCAAGGGGGCGGCCCTCAATGGCACCCCAAGGGACCAGTGCGGTGGGACGGTACCATGCTCAGGGTACCTCAGTCATGGAGGAGGATGGGGGAGAGCACTGGTTGATTACTTCCCCCACCTACCTGGCGGATTGGGAGTTGAACCAGCAACCTTTGGGCTACAAGTCTGACGCCCTAACCGTTTGCCCATGCCTGCCCACTAGTTTAGACAGCACACTAAACAAATTCACAACACACAGGAGCGCTGCTTAACCTCTGAGTCACCTGGGCCTACTTAAGGGTCATAGGTCAGAGGCTTATGGGGAAATAAACCAAAATAAAATAAACAGCAGGCAACAGGATTTTAAAAAAAACCCTGCCGAGCACCTGGAGGAGCAGCAAGGCGTTGAACTCCCAGGCCCCCACGGCGAAGCCGCTCGCCGCTCCCGAGCCGGCCAAGCCGATGAAGTGCTCGCTGCCGATGTTGCTGACGAAGAGCGACGCCCCGATGACGAACCAGTTCATGGAGCGGCCGGCCAGGAAGTAGCCGCTCACCGTGCTGCGGTTGGCGCGCCACATGGAGTAGAATCCGAAGCTCATGACCACAACGAAGTAGAACACAACCACCACGATGTCCGCTGCCTCCATCACCGCCATTTTGGAGGACACAATGGCGAGCTGCGACTCTACTGTACTTTTCTTTTGTTATGTGTTCTTTGTTTTGTTTTGTTATGTGTTAAGCGTTGTACTGTATGTTCCAGCAGCTTTGTGAGCTTTGTCCAAGCCAAATGTTCTGCGGGACAAACCACAAATAATCTTGCATCTACTGTTGACAGATGCTAGAAGGTAAGCCTGAATGCTCCAAGGTGGCTTTTGTTGGTTGTAAAGCAGGGCCCTAATTTTTTTTTTCCCACCACCAGCCAAAATGGCCAGTAGATGTTAATCTTACCTTACTAGCCAAACACACACTCACTAATGGGTCAAAATGGCTAGGAAGTCGGCCTTTTCTACCGGCCAAACTGAAATTTCACCAGCATTTAGCCGGTTGGCTGGTGTTAATTTAGAGCCCTGGTTGTAATACCAGCAGTGGTATTTGGCCCTTGAATGATGATACAATGTGAATTTGCAACCCATATACTTGGGTTGTTCTGTGGAGGCAGCCTTAGGACATGCTGCTGCAGGATGGTGGATAACTTGGTTCCAATGAAGACCTCCTGGAATGAAGGCAAAAGAACGGGATAGCATTTCAGTGACCTTCATATGAAAAATATTGCGTAAAATTGTATAATGCAGGGGTGGGGAACCTATGTCTCGAGGGCCGTTTGTAAAATTATATAATTTTAATGATATGCCATGAAATATGAAACATTTCTAAAGGAATCTTAGAATATACATTTGCAATACAGTTAAGTTATATTCAGTGGACGGTGGGGTATGTTTTAAAGGTGGCTGCCCTCAATAAACGCCTAAAGTGCATGGGGAAATCCTGATTTTTTTTCATAGTACGGCCCTCAGAGGACTTTTACGGCCCTCAGCCCCTCAAATGAAAAAGGTTCCCCACCCCTGGTGTAATGGATAGCTGCAGACAAGTCTAGACGACACACACACACATTTCTCTTTATCAAGAAAAACAAGTTAAGTTGGTAAGATGCCAAAGCACAAATTAATTATTATAAGTCTGATATGATTTGTGACGTTTCCTTTTTTAAACTGGTTACACAATGAAAACATAATGCTAAAAACATTAATTAGCATTATGGCTATGTTTCATTGTATAACCTGATTTAAAAAGGGATATGTCACCTTAATCATTCTCATCCCAAAAGTAATGACATTTTAAATACTACTTAAAGACTTGCAATGTACACATTCATATATGCATACTTTATAATACTGCCCTACAAAGGCAAGATGCACATAACCAACACTGAAACTGAGAAGAAGCTGTCAAAGCCTTGGTATCAGGTTGGATGTTGTAGTTACTGCCAATTTGACAAAGCAATATCGCTTTTAAAAAAATAATAATTAGTTACTGTACTTTGCCTTTGCAGGGCAGAATAGCAGAATAGTTGCATTAATTGGCGCAAAACACGTCATCACAGTCCACAAATGGATCATCATTCCTCAGCCAAAGCAATGAGCAAACTAAGTCAAGCAAACATATTCCTTCCACAAATAACCAATTGACCAGTGTTAACAAACCTGGCTTTTTCCAGTAACAGCACTATTGAAGTGTGTGTATAGACTGCTTGTTTTCAATAGAAAACGCAAAAATGTCCTGCCTGCCTTCACAGAGGTTGACTCTGTGTGACTTTTTGAGCTAAATAAGGGTCGCCAATTGCCAATCCCCATAGTCATGCACTGTGTTCAGATGGCAATTGCAAGGTAAGGTAGAAATGAAGTGTAGGGTCACCAATTGCCAATCCCCATAGCCATGTACTGTGTTCAGATAGCAAATGCAAGGTAAGGTAGAAACGGGGGTGGAAGTAATTTTTATTTCTGACTGGTGCTACCCGGCCCACCATCAACCCACAAACAAACAATAAACAAACAAAATAAACGTGCTCGACATATTGCTGTATGACTATTTCGGGTGTCTCTTCATAAGAGGACACTTGTCTCAAATGGCATAGTGTGGTTGGATGTGCTTCTACTTAAATAGCAGACTTTTGGGCAGCATTAAATCTATTATCTTAACTGCACACTAGCTGTGCATGTTATACTGTTGCTACTACGCACCTGTTCGCACCCGTCTACTTTCAGCCCTGTGTAGAAATGGAGTGTAATAGTATTGTAACAGTGCTGTAGAAACTTACAATTTGGTATAATCGGTTAGCTCAGACTTACACATAAACACTAATATTGGCTTTTTTCTGATTTTGATCTTAATTAGGATCCAATGCAATGACCATTTTGAAATGATCAATTTCAAATACACACATGCGGTACTTATATCTTATACTGTATAACAGATCTATCCAAAGGACAAACTCCTGTCCAAAGGCCTTGATATAGCCTAGTACATTATAGGCGAGTACATTTAGGGTTTAACCCCCAAAAAATTGATACAAAAGTTTTTTTTATGGATTCTATTACTGTTGGACCTGCTAAATGACATACTAAAAATCTAGTAAAATCTGACTTTGGGAAATGAGTTATTTTCAACATGGCTGCCATAGGCTTATTATAAGGGTTGAGAGACACTCCAGGTGAATAGGCCAAAAAATGTAGCTTGCCGATATCACCATGAAACTTAATCCGGTGATTACTCACATATTTGTGAGAAAAAAATGTATTGCAAGTTTTCTGAAATGTTATGTTTTAATATGGTAATTGGACTATATCTAATTAAATATGCATTAAATTTCAAAATGCAAAAACTCAAAATCTGAAACAGCCAAGCTCAAAATTACTATTTTATTTTGTTTCTAGTAAGCCAGAAGATATCTTCAGATGAGATTATGGACATCTCTTTTTGTTTTGTAGTAAATCTAAAAAGACACACCAGCTAGCATTTTTTTTCAAAACATGATCATTTAACATCTCTCTTAGATGTAAATAATTGAGTTTTATGTTTCTCAAGTTCTTCCAGACATTCTTTGAGTCTGGTGGTATTATTCTTAGCATGTATCAAGGGCAAGGTCAGCTGTCCTGAAATCATAGCCTCTCCACAGAGGTGTCCTAAGGGCTGGTGCTGGGACTCCTATTTGCCATGTACACCACGTCACTGGGCCATGTTATCTGTTCTCACAGCTTCTCATACTACTGTTACACCGATGAAGCACAGTTATACCTATACTTTGTGCCAGATGACTCCACGCTCTACGCATACATTTCCGCTTGCCTCTCTGAACTATCCACAAGTATGAAGGAATGCCACCTTCAGTTGAGCCTCGCTCAAACTGCACTGCTGGTGATCTCAGCCAGAGATTTAGGTTGCCATTATATCGAACTCAATTTGGATTCTGCTACTGTTGCCTTAAATAAGGCCACAATAAATATAGGTGTCATTGTTGATGACCATCTATCATTATCTGACCACATAGCCTCAGTTTCCCAGTAATGTCGCTTCTCACTGTTAAATACATAAAATCAGACTGTATCTGACCTGAATGACTCAACTTCTGATATTGTCCATCTGACCTGAACTACTGCAACTCCCTCCTGACTGGTCTTCCAGCTTGTGCAATTATACCTTTGCAAATGTCACTGCATGCCACTCTTTTTCATGCCCTGATTGAATACAAGGCCCTGACCCTTGCCTATAAAGCTACAACAGGCCCTACTCTGGCTTACCTGAAAGCTATGCTAAAGCCCTATGTTCCTTTCAGGACATTGTCTGTCTCCAGTACCAACCGTTTCACCTTGCCCTCTACTTACACATGTAGTGGCTCCTGTCTATTCAGTTCAGCTGCTGAAAGACCCAAAATACCTAGTGACACCATGATTCATCACTGATGATGTGCCCTGACAAACAGCACATGGATATTGCCATAGCAGTAGTGTCTTTATCCTCCCTAACAGCACTCCAACCAAACATATCCTCAAAACATGTTAATTCATGCCTATGTAATTATCATGCAATAACCCTTATTTTTTAAAACTTTGATCTTGAAAATGACACCTTTCCTGAAGTTAGATTTTCCTAGATTTTTAGTATGTTAGTAAGGACAGCTGGATGTATTGAAATAAGTTGAAAACCCTTTTGTATCAATTTTTTTGGGGTTTGGTGTACTTTGGCCATAGATGTACTCGACTATTAAAAAAAATAATAGAGCAAAGTGTCTACTTCACTCCAATCTTCACACTCATTAACAGAGAATAGCACATTTGAGTAATGTTTATACATTTATGTTAATATTAACATGTGTATCATAATGAACAACATACTGTATAAAAATAATGAACAATAGTGTTTGCATTCGCATAGCTCCACTTACCTTTTGAACGTCATTACATGAGGGGCAAGGTGTCTGCTACTCTGGAATACCTTGTAGCATGGAACAGCAAAAGGTTTCTGACTGCTGAATCTGTTAATACTCAAGAAATGACGAATGGAAAAGAGGGGGCTTTTTAAAACGGGTCACACACACCAGCAAACATTTACACCTCAACCACTAAACCACGCACCACACTTTGGCTGCATGAGGAAGGAAGGCAGGCATCTCTCTCTCTCTCTCTCTCTCTCTCTCTCTCTCTCTCTCTCTCTCTCTCTCTCTTGTCTCTCTGTCTCTCACTCACACTCACAGGTACAGCCACTAGAAGTTTTAAAAAAATAAAATCTTAAAGGGACTGTCTTCAATAAACAGGGTACCTGTATTCAGGTTATTTTTTACCTTATTCCAGAATATGCTTTTGGGACATTGTCATATTTGGACAAATTCCTATTGCAGGGCCTGAGCACAGGGGCGCCGCCAGAAATGTTGGGCCCTATGAAAGATTCCCAATTTGGGCCTACCCCCAAAAAATTAAGTGTAGGCTACTTGAATGAAAAATAGCACGTGCCAAGTTGATGAGAAACGCATGTTCAGGAACACTGAATGCTGTTTCAGTATATTTAGCCAGGGAAGCCGACAGGAGGGGACAAAGGGGTCAATTGTCCCGGGCCCAGGGACATGGAGGGCACTGTATTGGGTCTTCATTCTACTGTATGTACTGAATAGGGGGTCCTTTCAGACGACTTTGTCCTGGGCCCGGCCAGAGCTGTCAGCTGCCCTGCATTTACCTGTGGCCTTATGTCTACTCAACGTACAACAACAACAACTGTGTTATGCTAAGCCACAGTGATATGGCATTTTCCCCCTCAGTTCATTATTATTAGAGAGTGTTCCTCTATTAAAGTCTGTCTCTGTTAACCTGCTGGACCCATTGCGTTACACATTGATGAGCAGGCCTGAACTGGGCTCGAGAAACGGCACGGGCATTTCTGGTGCAGACCAGGGATGTGTTTCTTGGGGGGGGGCAAATGCTTTTCAGACATACCACTATTCCGACATCCGACATGCCGTAGGGTTAGGGTTAGGGTAAGTGCATGCACTCGCCCAGTGGTGTAGTCTACTTTTTTATGGTGGGTATACTGTATATTTGAGCTTTTTATGAAGTGGGTATACTGTATATATTTGTGCTATTCTACATAATGGATCAATCCTTTTTAAGTGGGTATACTAAAATCCCTGAAATTTTGAAGTGGGTATACTCCGTATACCTGCGTTCTACGTAGACTACACCACTGCACTCGCCCTAAACTGATAAATATGAGCAACGTAGCACAAACCACAGAATTGGCAGATTTTGGTGGGAAACGTGCCGGTATTCACAACACCGTTGCTAACTAAGGGCATTTTCACACCTAGTCCCCTTTACTTGTAAGAGGACTGAACTCAGTCCTCTTTAATTGGACCAAAATGTGAACCGACAGCCAAGGGTCTCAATACTGCTTTTGTTCATACAGTATTGTATTACAAAAAGAACAGTCTGATCTTTCCGGTCCCATTAGGGTTTTATGGTGTGTCAGTCCTGTTTTTGATCACACCAGGTCATCTTAAATTGTAGGCTGAACTCTCAGGGGGAAAAAAACAGAAACGACAACAAAACTTAAGTATACATGGGTTTTCTTTTTTGTCTTTTTCTTCCCTGGCTGCACGACCCTGGCTGCGCACAACTCAACCTCTGATTGTTGGAAACCGCTGTTGGTAAAAAAAATTTGCCTACGTAGTTGGCTGCTAGTATCTTGCCCCTCCTCACAACACCATGTTTATAAACAAAAAAAAACATGTTCAAAAAAGACAGAAGGAAATAAATCCTTGGTCCAGGCACTTCAGTTGGTTAATGTAGTAAAAAAACAACAACTTTAAACCCCTTAAATAAAGTTTTTTTTTTTTACTACATTAACCAACTGAAGTGCCTGGACCAAGGATTTATTTCCTTCTGTCTATTTTGAACATTGAACCCCTTCCAAGAGCACCAGTTGGTTTTGAGGGACACTAGTAGCGCTCTACCAACTCTTTTGCTTAAAAAAAAACATGTATCGGCCCCTGAGGTCTGGCCGCCCAGCGGGAAAATACCCTTTGTGCTTGATGACCAGGCCAGATTACAAGGTGTCACATTTGCAGAGCCCGCACTCACGTTTGGGGATGTTGCTGACCAACACTTGTTGGCCTCTGACTCGTGCTGGTTGTTCGCATCCTCTAACAAAATGTGTCGAGGCTTTTTTTTTCTTTACACAGAGCAGACGCATGGGTTTCTGACCTTTGGCATGACTACACACATGACACACTTCAATTTGTTTAGGACGACCCAGGTCATTATGCGGGACACTAGACCTTGTTGAACCCTTTCTGCCACTTGCTATAATTATAATATATATATAATTATATATATATATATATATATATAATTCTTAGCTTAACTCTGGGGGAGAAATAGGGCCCGGGCACTATTGGCTCAAAGGTGCCCCTCATAATTAGTGGCGCACAACTGTTACAACAGTGGGCCCCGCACCCTTGTGGGCCCCTATTTTCAGAAATGTGAAAAACCTTTTTTTTTCTTTTTACATGTCTGAAAATAGGGGCCCATGAGGGTGCGGGGCCCACCGGAAAATGCCTGCTATGCCAGATGGCCAGTTCAGCCCTGGTAATCTACTACTAGGACTACTACGGTAAATGCTACTGCTCCAAAATAAAGGGAACACCAAAACATAGCAATGCACTTCCAAGTCAGTCACACTTCTGTGGTCAACAGTCAAAAAACAGGGGGTGCTGTGGCACAGCGCGCTAAGCCCCCCCAAACTTGGCCTTGCATGCCCATGGGGACCCCGGTTCGAGTCCGGACGGGGTCATTTCCCAACCCTACCCCATCTCTCTCCACACTCACTTCCTGTCGTACCTTCACTATCCTATCCGAAATAAAGGTCCAAAAAGCTCACAAAAATATATTTTAAAAAAATTATAGACAGTCAAAAAACAAGTCCTTTTGAATACATTTTGCCAGGTGTTGTGCAAATTTAACAAGCAATGGGTAGAAATCAGAGGTGACAAAAAAAGTTATACTTTTTATGAGAGTTCTTCTGCAGGTGGTGTCCACAGGCCATTTCTCTTTTTTTCATCCTTTTTGGCTAAATGTTTGGTCGTGTGTATTTTGACAGTCTCACACGTCTGGGGGTATCGTGAGACGGTGTCTACCACTGCAATGTCTGAAGCGGTAAGAAGGTTTACTGTGTCCTCCAGCGCAGTGTCCAGAGCATGGAGGAGATGCCAGTACACAGCATGCCAGAGCACGCCAGTACACAAGGGACACACACACACACACACACACACACACACACACACACACACACACACACACACACACACACACACACACACACACACACACACACACACACACACGACTGTTCCCTTGTGCCAGATGGCACAAGTATGCCACTGGCAGAGCCCTGCAAAATGGCGTTTCCAGGCCTCTGGTGATGTGCATGATTCTGCTCAAATGGTGAGAAAAACAAAACCTCATGAGGAGGATATGAGGGCGAGGTGTAGTCTACTTTTTTATGGTGGGTATACTGTATATATTTGAGCATATTTTGAAGTGGGTATACTGTATATATGAGCATATTTTGAAGTGGGTATACTGTATATATTTGAGCATATTTTGAAGTGGGTATACTGTATATATTTGAGCATATTTTGAAGTGGGTATACTGTATATATGAGCATATTTTGAAGTGGGTATACTGTATATATTTGTGCTATTCAAAACAAGGGATCAATCAACTTTAAGTGGGTATACTGAAATCTAGAGATGCACCGGATCCTGATTTTTAGGATCCTGCCGGATACCGGATCCACTGCCTAAGATCCTGCCGGATCCGGAACCGGATACCGGATCCTACGAAAGGGTTGAAACACATAGCCTACTCACACACGTGGGCCCTTTTTATCACGTTGGTTCAAACTATTTTGACTGAAAAGCCTCGGCTACCGGATCCTGGATCCTGGAACCGGATCCGGATCCTGTGAAAAACCCTATTATCCTGCCGGATCCGGAACCGGATCTTGGATCCGGTGCATCTCTACTGAAATCCCTGAAGTTTAGAAGTGATACCCTCGTTCTACGTAGACTACACCACTGGATATGAGGGCCAGATGTCCACACGTGAGGCCTATGCTTACAGTGCATCGCCGCAGGGAGCCATATCCATATACTGGAAAACAGCAAAATTGTCATATGATGAAGATGAATGTCGAAACGTTAGTCTGAATGTACTGAAAAAAAAAAAATAGACATCTGTGTGGCACCAGATTCTTTTCCCTTTCTACTTCTGATTTAGTCCTGCTCTGGTTGTTAATTTAGAAGCGCGGAGTGCGTATCTGCTTTGTTTTACATTGTCATATTTGCCATTGGTGCCCTGTGCTCTCAGAGATAATAGCAGGTTCACACCGGACACATGTGACAGACATGACAAAGTCTGCAGATGCATGCCATGGAGAACGTTATGCTGCATGCAACATCATTTTATGTCCATGCAGGAATAGTCAATGTCAATATTATGGCGATTTGTTTTTGTAATTGCAAAAAAATTCACTTACACGGATGAAAATCAGGCCCAAGGAGCCTACTGTGCAGTGACATATTATATACTGTAGATGATCCAACACAATGCGTTTATAGAACATGTATTATGACTAAACCAAACAGGCGACTCAAAGGTGTGCACATGTTAAACTATTTTCATACTAAAACGTTCCATCAAGTGACCAACATACTCCTCTGTGATCTCCTCGGTTAATGAGAACATTTGAAAGAAATAAAGGAAGAAAACAAACAAACAAACAATCAAAGAAAGGCAGACGAGAGTGATAGGGAAGAAGAGTAGAGGAAGAGGAAGTAATTCTACCATACTACCAGGCGGGGGCAGTGTTGTTATGCTGGAGCAACACCTCTGCAGCCAGAACACTTGATTATATTACTGACTAGCTAATTCCTCAAATTAACAAATTGACTAATTAAAAACACTTAAGGCCTACATGTATATTGAAGGCGGCTACCTTTACATCAGGCTCTACCTTCACTAGGTCCCCTGAAAATATACTTCAATTTGTATTGCAAATGTAATTTGTAAGATTTCTCCCATGAACATTTGGGAGACGGTGTACAACTTATAGTTTGTAGTTATAGTTTCAGCTTGAACAAAACTTGTTTAATCATCTCTTTAGGCCTATGTTTGAATGGCTGACATTTCAATAAAACCTGGCCTGACTTGGGGCATACTACAGTGGGCCAAAAATGGTTTGTGAAATGCAGTATAAAATTCGGTTTGGTTGAAAGATACATCTTGCTGATGCGCTGGGACACATCATTTCGGTCTTTCAACATCAGACACCCTCGCCCAGCCCAGGCGTCCCGACCCGAGTTGATCAGACTCCGGCCTGTGTCCCAACAGCATTCTTCTGCGGATCTCTTGATCCAAAGCCATCTTGTGGCTCTTTCTGCGGCTTCAGTTGCAGATCTGATGACCTTCCTCGGTATATGGTGGGTAGTTAAAAAACATATGGTTGTCAAGCCGTTGTTATTCCTGTGGGAGTTCTACCAGGGTTTGCAATGAAGCGTGAAAGCTAAAGTAGAACAGTTCTGTGTTCTTATTACTGTGTAAAGTTACTTTATTGGCCAGTTTTGTCTGCTCCACAAATGGGGCTTTGAGTAAACAACACAGTGTAACTGGGCCACTTTTTATATCCCGGGCGGGCGGTTGCAGTGTCTGGTCAGTTAGTTTGTGCTCTGCCAGGAGTGGGAAGCTTTAGCTTGTATGATCTTGGGAACCAGCGAAGAAACAAATCCAAAAATAAGAACCTAGTTGGAGCCGGCGGTCAATATTTAGTGTCAATAAATGACTGGAGCATGTTGGTACAAAATAGTTTTGCTCATTAATGTTGAGGTGTCAACAACTTAACTGGTTTTGCTGAAGAGTCTTTACCCGGTCCTGTTTTAGGCCATTTGGTTGGCAATGTTGTGAGGGTAGAATGATTTTGTCATACTGGCCATAAACAATAACAACAATTAAATGCCATTCGGTCATGTAAGATGTAAACCAGTGGTCTCCAATTATTTTCTAATAAAAATTATGTAGAGCAAGTGAGGCTGCAAGCCAACCAATGCCCCAACCCAATGAGAAACAACTTAGATCTCTGGACAGAGAACAGATTTACGCTTTTCCATTACCCTTCTTACCCTGTTATGAGACTGTTATCATAAGCTCCAACTTTCTGTGAATGCTTTGGAGAGATATGACACACTGAAGTTTTAGTGATGGAAAATCACACACATTTATGTGTTAATTTGTTCGGACCTCATGGAGGGCCAATACTCGGGCCGGATTTGGCCTGCGGGCCTCTGTTTAGAGACCAAGTACAGTATGTAAACATTGTAAAGAACCATAACCTGACTATGTGAATGTGTGAGCCATTGAGACTCCTCATTGATCACATTTATATAGATAGATACAGTATTCAAGGAAGAATGGAGGGTAACAGTCAGTGAAAACAAGACACTGCAACGCTGGCTATAGTCACAGTAGCTATAGTTTTGAAGTATGACTCAGACAGTGTAACAGCAAACAACCTCACTTGAATGAGTTTCACGGCCTCCAATTTGCTTTGAAAACCAGCATATATATCCTGATACAGGAATAGCACTTAAGCACTTCTAGCACTAACACTTCAAGCACTAGCACTTCAAACTTGTTAAATGTACTTTTTTCTTTAACTTTAACACTGTAGATTTCTCATACAGTACTATCATTATCATGCATTTAGTTCCAGAACATGTCATTCAATGCAGGCATGGGTGCCATAGATGTGTATAGAAGAAAGGTGCTTCCACTAGGGTGTTACAGATTCTAAGGGCCAAAGCACTGCACTGACAGGGAGGGGCCCTTACAGTAAGGGGGCCCAAAAATGTGAATTTTTCAAAAGGACCATTTCTGGTGGCGCCTCTGAATGCAGGCCATCTGATTTACAATACCAAATTGTGTTACATTCACCAAGTTCTTCCAAATGAAGTAGGATAATGGCTTACTAATTATAGGCCTATGTATTGGGGAAAGCAGACCCTGACTAAGCTGAATGTCGTTCATCTCTACATCTTGCAGAGCAGTGTTTTTTTTTTTTTTTTTTTTTTTTAACCAACAGCAGTTTCCAAGAATCAGAGGTTGAGTTGTGTGCAGCCAGAGTCATGCAGCCAGGGTCACGCAGCCAGGGGGAAACAAGAAAAGAGAACCCATGTATTTAAAATATACAAAAAAAACATCTAGGCCCTACTGTAAAATGTATTTACAAAGCTCAATATTGTCAATACAGACATTTCCCAGTCAAAATAAGCAAAGTATGAGAAATGGTCAATGAGTGTGAAAAGAACTGTAGCCATTGCAGAGTGGATTTCTGGAATGCACAACATCATGATTCTCAAAGCGGGGTCCAGGGACCACTGCTGGTCCACGACAGACCTCAGGTGGTCCGCGAGTGGATTTCTACTTTTCCAAGACGAGCTAGCATTTTTTAACATAATTTATTCAAAGCTAACCATAGCTGAAGTCTTATTTTCACCACGATGAGACAGGCCTGTTATGTGAATAAAAAGTAAGGGATCTGCATCAAAATTAGTAATTCAGTTGACAGGTGGTCCCTGAACATTTTTGTGGTCCAATTGTAGGCATTGCGAAAAGCTACGGTACACACTATTTCCTTTTCCACTGTCGGTTTTCTGGTAGGCCTACAGCTCAACACAGCGGCCACTTTTTTGCTTTACAATGAACTATGTCATACCTATTTGAAAGCAAAAGGTGGCGGCCGAGTGGCGCTTTGTCGAGCTGTAGGCCTACCAGAAAAGTGGCAGTGGAAAAGAGGCATATTGGTATAAAACCGGCAGTGGAAAAGAGGCATATTGGTATTCATCGAAATTGGGGCAACAGCCTTCTCACTGAGAATAATAACAGAAGAATCCAAGTTTCGGTTTTGCCCATGTTGCCGCTCCTGTCTTTGTGTGTGTGTGTGTGTGTGTGTGTGTGTGTGTGTGTGTGTGTGTGTGTGTGTGTGTGTGTGTGTGTGTGTGTGTGTGTGTGTGTGTGTTTGTGTGTGTGTGTGTGCGTGCATGTGTTTCTGTGTGTGTGTGTGTACCCCCGAGAGAGAAAAGCTTGTACAAGAATGATCCAACAATGGTGATGTTGGCAGACTCATGTAAAAGCTCTTGATATTAAAATAAGGGAGCAGCAAGTGTTTGTGTGTGCGTGTGCGTGTGCGTGTGTATGCATTTGTGTGTGTGTGTGTGTGTGTGTGTGTGGGGGGGGGGGTGATGGGTGTGTGTGTGCATACTGTATGTGTAATGTTTTGAATGTTCACTTTTGTTATCATTTTAAATTATTATCTTAAGAGAGCCTTTCTTTTCTCTAGACTTCTATGGCTCCTTTCCTCATCTAGGGAAGACCATAAAGCCATATCTGACTGTGGCCTGGTACTGCTAAACAATTACAAATGCCTGGTGAAGACAAGCCATATCCTCATCTGTGGAATGGTTGAAAACATTGATGTCAGATTATTTTAGCAGCCCTCTTCTATGTATGGCCACGTTTAAACAACAGAGTGTGGTTGTTAATGCAATAGACAATGACACATATTTAAACTTTTCAATCTAAAAAAGGTGTCAGAAGAAAATATTACCTATTTAAAGGCGTAGGGAAATGGCCGTTCCAACTTGTTTATTACATACATTGCATCGTTGAGGGAGGGATGTTATATCTCACGAGTCACAAGTCATTAATTGTGTAAATATACACAGCCTGTAACTGCACAGGCTTTTAATTAATTAAGTAATTCATTCATTCATTTTGGTAGGCCTGTAACGGTAGCCTATAATGCATTGTATTTGCACCAAACCGCACAGACCTGTACCAAACCAAACATTGCTTTTAATTGATAACTTTTCAAATGCAGCACCCTAAAGGCATCTAAAACATGAAACCACATCTAAGACAAATATTGTGTAACAATCTCATGCCCAACTGTTCTAATGTGGAACCAGAGTTCAAAGGTCATCAGGATGTGTAGGACGTTGTTCAGTCATCAAAACCACACTTTGCCAATCGCATGATGCATTGCAGTTTGCCAGGATCTTCTGAACAGGCACATGCAAATGGGAAGTTGAAAGCTGCATCCAATTTTGAAACCGCAGAGGAGCAAGTTTGAACTCCCCCACACCTACTCCCACAACAAACCGTCTTCTTCATCCCAATGTGTTCCTACACAGAGGCGGACTTTCCATTAGGCAAACCTAGGCAATTGCCTGGGGCCCCGACCAAATCTGACCTCCATTGTGGCCCCAACAGTCACTCCAGTTGCAGTAAACACACAAAAAAGTAGGCTTTGCCACTTATGCAAAGTAATCCAAGATATATACGAGACAAAACACTTAAATAGCAGCAAAACACAGAATTGTACTACTATATAATGACTTTTGAGGGCCTCATGTTGATATTTCGCCTAGGGCCCCAAAATGGCTAGATCCACCCCTGTTCCTACATACACCAAATGGCCTATGAAAGAAACACTTCTGAGAACGTTTTGCGCTGAGCATGGTCCTCAGACAATGTGAGAGATGTAGTATATGACTATGAGAGCACCTGTTTTCAATGTTTCTATTTAATGGGCAACTCTGATTGGAGCCAGAGATCTGGTACCTTCGCTGAGGGATCGAATCCATGCTGTCTTTCAGGTCAGAACGATTGTGTAAAGAAGCATGGGATTTCCTTGTGGCTACTTGTGGACTGGTTTTGGTTGAAAATGCACGGCCTACACCTGGGGTCCGTTTCTCGATTCTTGTCGTTGCTAACTGTCTTAAGACCGTCTTACCATTCAGTGGTGAGCGTCGCTGTCGAGAGAGAGTTGAGTCGCTCTTACGAAGGACGTTGCTACCGTCGTTAGCAAAGACGCTTTCGAGATACGGACCCCTGGTCCCAGATAAGCCCTGCCCTCCAACACTAGGTTTGCTACCCAACACACAACACCACTGTGTGTTTCTCTATGGCTGTCCTGTCCACTCTGCTGAATGGAGGGAAGATTGTGAAATGTTTCTTAAAAAAAAAAAAATCAAAAAATCAATATTGACTGAAATAATTGTGAGATTGAGTTTTCCCATACCCGATCAGCCCTAGTATCCTCCCTCCTCTATGTCTCACTGCCCTGTCTTGTGGTGACAAAGTTGCCATGGCCGACAGCATTAAATAATGAAGCATTTTGTCTGCTATGGTCAAAATAGCTCATATGAGATGACTACATTTTTGTCACAGGCTTCATTGTCTTTGTCTCTCTCAATGACTTGTGGACTGGCTGAAAATGCAGCCTGCCCTCCCCTGTCTCTCTGCCCTCCTCTCTGTCTCCTTATCCTGTGTTTTCAAGGTGAGAAGTCCGCACACTTAAAATCCTTTTCGTTGTCTTTTATTATTTCATGGCTGGATTTCGCTTCGACTTCAACAGTCTTCATCAGATTCTTTCAGATTCTTTCTAGCGGACTTCTCACTTTGAAAACTACAGTTGGCCTTCGTCCTGCACCTTTCCTGGGATGTGCCCGATCCTCCCATACGTCTCCCTGTCCAGTGTTGACATAGTTGCCATGGCTGAAGGCATGGTGATGGACTAGTGTTGACTGGTGTTGGATGTCTCGAGTCGGGGGGCCTCTCTCTTGTTTGACAAACTGTCCGAGGCCTTAACATTTACTCTGTGGTGGGTAGACACAGACACATTTGGGGCGAGACGGGACATGGGAAGCACAGATGTGTTGGATTACAGTTTTTCTCAATTGGTTTTGTACATTTCTCACAACAGAATAATGATTCTCAAAAGTCTTTGTTCAATTGTGACTTCCTGGTGTTACCTGTGCACATGGTCAAATCAGTTTCTCATTGTTTTCGGCATATAGCAAATGCTCTCGTCCACCATGCAATGGTTGTGTACAATTCTCAGTGATTTCGTACATTATCAATTGCTTTTGTCATATCACTCAAAAAGCTTTGTCACTGAATGCATGAAACTATCTCAATCTTATCTGATCAATGTAATATAAAGCCGAATTGACAACATTTCCCATCCAATCTAAACAACATTTCACTTTAGAAAAGATCCTCAAGAGTGTACTATTCAATTGACAACATGAGAAATTGATTTGACTAGCTTGTCCATACACTATGACACAATGACTAACCATTCTGCTGGCGCGGATGAAAAACTTGATTTTGAAAGACAAATAAGGGTTTTGAGCAAGAGACTCGGTTTTGCAGGTTATCCACAGTGTTTTGCCATTTGTTAAAGCTGTTTTGAGAATGAATATTATGTTTTGCAAATTGCGAGAGAGATTCGAGAAATGTACAAAACCAATTGAGAAATACTGTAATAACACATAGTGTAGGTCGGGGAGCGGAATTGCTTCTCTGTGTGATGTGATGGGTCTATGTTTACATGGTTGAGTAAAATGTATGTATATATAAAAAGGCACGCCCTAATAAACCAAGGGTTGACCGAATCCCAACCTTTCCCACATCCCCTTGATGATAAGCCTGTCAATGCCTCCCTTAGTATTGAAAAATACAATGGACTAATGCCCCATGTGATCAATCCGTAAACGGCCCTCGAGACATAGGTTCCCCACCCCTGAAGTCAGGGCCGGTTCTAGTCAATTTTTTTGTCTTTTCTTTTTGTGGAATTTGACACTGGCATCTGTAAACATGGTGTCATACATCTGGGGTCCGTTTCTCTATTCTTATCGTTGCTAACCGTCTTAAGACCGTTTTACCATTCCCTTGGATTTAGTGGTGAGCGTCGCTGTCGAGAGAGAGTTTCATGCTTAATGTTGCTTAATATTGTAACTCCGTGGGCCGTGGTGCCCCCCAAGACATTTAGCGCCCAAGGAAACCGCCTAGTCTGCCTATGCCCAGCACCGGCCCTGCCTGAAGTAGCCTACTCTGCGAAAGCACAGTTAGAAAAACAAACAAACAAACAAACACATAATAAACATATTTTGGTGTTGTGGAAATACACAGAGAAATCTCCAGTGTTAGTTAGCATAGCTAATTTGCTTGTGGCAGAGTCAGTCGAAAAAAAGCCCACTCTTGGCTATTTGAGGCTTAACAAACAGACAAATCACTCCATTTCCTCCTTCCTCTATCACACAAACTCATTATGTTGTACAACAGATTGGTAGGGGCCTCATTTATGACGTCCTGTTTTTAGAGCCAAGGAAGCAAGTCAGTCTGTCCTCTTTTTTTAACAGCGAGGGATTTGGTGAATATATCGAGCTGTTTTTCTCTGTGACACAAAAAGGAAAATAACACAAATGAGTGACGTGAGAAGCAGGGCAGGGCCGCTGACAGCTTTGGGTGGGCCCAGGACAAAGTCATCTGAGAGGGCCCGCCCCCCCAACTAGTACATACAATGTAATGAAGACTCAATTCTGGGCCCCCTCTCTCCCTGGGCCCGGGACAACTGACCCCTTTGTCCCCCTCTGTCGGCTTCTGTGGCGAGAAGCAAAGTGTCTGTGAAAGGGAGTGTACTGCATGTGTGAGAGAGGGAGAGTGTCGTGGAATCTCCTCAGATCTGTAGACTTGGAAGGATTTCGCAACCAATTAGCATAGTGACAACCTGCCAAAGGCAATTCCACATTGGATAGAGGAACCATTCACAAACAACAAGCAGCAGACAACACGTTATCAATATAAAACATTTACTGTCAATTCATATCTCTCTCTCTTTTTAAAATCCATAACGGTGTAAAATCTAATGAAATATATGCAAAACCATTTCAAACATCCATACTGGAGGAGGGGAATGGCACAGACATACAGGTACACAGTCAAAATCAACTTGCATTGACATGGTAGCAATAACACATACTCAAATATACTAAAAATATTACCATAAAAATTCAAGTGGATAAAAAAAAGAAAAAATAACAGAAAACTAATGACAATATTAATAATATAATAACAATAGCCATGGTAAGATGAACAATGTAATAGTAACAACAGTAATAATAGCTCTATCAACATTTTAACATCAACAGCAAATAACATAATAGTCCAGTAGAAATTGGTGGCATTAGGGCATAAGCTAGAAGTATGGTACAATGCAGGGCAGAAATAAATATAATATGTTGGGGCATTGCTATTTCAAAATATTACTATTGCCAATCAAAAGGTCACCCCTAAACATCTTTTAAATGGCATCCCTTCATAGTGGCCCTTCATAATCTTAAGAGAGAATCCCTGTCAATTTCAACAAGCAGTTGTATTGCTGTTAAAGGTGTTGTAAATACAGAATTTATGGTTGTTCATGAGTTAGTGAGGATGTCAATGTTTTTGTTTATGTGATAGGAGGTGTGGGTTCTTCTGGAACCAACTCCTCCTAAACAAGTGATATGTGCCAAAACGAACTGCAATTTAAGAGTTTCCTTGCAAAATGCACGATTAAAAAAAAAAAAAAACTTTTGTATTGCATTAGTGGAAATGGTTCAGATGTTCTATCATCTATGTGTGAATTATTGCCATTCAGGAATTTTGAGAACATACTTTTTAAACCTAGGCCTATATAAAATGTATTTTGCAATGCAATGCCTAATACAAAAATGTCACTTTCCCAAAATGGATGTACGTTGTTTTGCAACGAAGCTGTTCATTTTGTACCATACTTCCCAGCTGTCTAAGGATTCTACATGGACTACAACAGTGCTTCTGTCTGTAGTGTCTATGGACTGGCCATCTGGCGTTAAAGCCAAAAGTGCCCGGGCCCTACTCCTCCAACAGTGCTTCTGTCTGTGGAGGGCCACCTCACCTCGGCTCACCGCTCCACATTCCTGGACACAGTAAATGTGGCAGTGTTAAATCAACAATTACCAGAGGCTACTTTTAACACTCACAGTATTGGTTCTACCAGAGAATCTTATAGGAGAGAAAGATACTTCAGCCTCGTTATTTTCCGGTATCCATGTGATGTCCGGTGAACGTCCCTTTAGGAGACCTTGCGGTTAGTAGACCTTGGAGTTAGGAGTCTTGAGGTTGAGAATAAATGGAGTTCTCTTAGCGCTGTAGATGACGATAGCGCACTTCTTGTTTAAACACTACAAAAAAGAGAAGAAGAAGGAGGGGACAACGCCCCCTTAGGGCACCGAATTTGAGTACACTCCTTTGCATTAGATGGGTGGAGCTTGACATCTTTCTCTCCCATACGATTCTTTGGCTCTACTCTCCGAAGACGGGCTCAAACTACACGAAAATCGACCTGATGCTTGACTGAAATCCCCCTTACGACAATCGTTGGAACTTAAACCCCCAGTTTCAATCGCAAGCGATTGAACAGGATTTGCTTGTCGTGTGCAACGTTCTAAGATAGAATTTATCACCGACCGCAAATCGTAGATTTGACAAACACCGGCGGGTATTATCTCAGCGTTTACGATCGGGGTTAAGTTTGCCAGTTGCGATTCTCTCTTAAGTGTGCAGCACAACCCTGGCGTCAACTCGGACATGATTTTAAAGTCGTGTAGTTTGAGCACGTGTGGCTAAAGTCTTAAATTAACTCTGCTGTCACATTAACTGTGTGCCCTAATTACTGTGGCCAGTTTGGCTACCGGTATGCTATGTGTGTGTGTTCACCGGTGTGCTGTGTGTGTGTGTGTGTGTGTGTGTGTGTGTGTGTGTGTGTGTGTGTGTGTGTGTGTGTGTGTGTGTGTGTGTGTGTGTGTGTGTGTGTGTGTGTGTGTTCACCGGTGTGCTGTGTGTGTGTGTGTGTCCACCAGTGTGGTGTGTGTATGTGTGAGTGTGTGTGTGCTGCGCTCGTGTGTGTGTGTGTGTGTGTGTGCTGCGCTCGTGTGTGATAAACCTGTTACGGATCAGAGGACCCAGGATGCCACTAGCGGTGGACTGAGCAGAGTGCCCCATCTGCTCCCCTTCACAAGAAACCCTCCAGTTGGAGCGGCGGACCAAGTCGACATATGAGAGAGTGTGTGTGTGTGTGTGTGTGTGTGTGTGTGTGTGTGTGTGCATGTGTGTGTGTGTGTGTGTGTGGGTGGGTGGTAAGAGAATGTGTGGGATATGAGCGTGTGTGTGTGTGTGTGTGTGTGTGTGTGTGTGTGTGTGTGTGTGTGTGTGTGTGTGTGTGTGATAGGGTGGGTGGTAAGAGAATGTGTGGGAGGACAATGACGTACTGAGATGAGAGATTAGCTATCTTGCATTTTTTGTGCCTCTTTATCTTTTTTCATGAAAGACTTACACCCAGGGGGGATTCTTTCAGAGGGGAGGACGAGTTAAGAGTGGGGGGAGGACGAGTTAAGAGTGGGGGGAGGACGAGTTAAGAGTGGGGGCCTATACGGAGAAGCTGGTTCAAGAGTAAACCAGGTTCAGTAAATCATCTAAGTGAAGAGCCTTAGACAACCCTGGGGGTGCGCAGCCTGCCATAAGGGGGTGCGCGAGCTAAATAGAGCAATGGTGGATATGTGAATCACCCAGGGGGGATTTTTTTTGAGGGGGGGAGGAGGGGGAGGACGAGTTAAGAGTGGGGGCCTACTGTATACGGACAAGCTGGTTCAGGAGTAAACCAGGTTCAGTAAATCATCTAATAGAAGAGCCTTAAGGGGGGTTTAGAGTCGCGCGTTCGCGGGGGTTCTGCACAGAGAATGAGCCACAGCGCCCCCCTGTGCAGCGACAAAACGACCCCTGGCTGCAGTACACGCATGTTTCTCCCAGGCTGAAATGTCCGTGAGCTGAGCTATGCTTGAAGACGGTGATTGGTCAATGCGCTTACGGCAGTCCGGGGGGAACTCAGCCCTGATAGGTCAGTTGTGTTCTATTCTTCTACCCTACCGCGGAGGTTTGAAGGAAAACGAAAAACACGATGCAGATGACTTGGCAGGAAATCACTGGAGTTTACTTGACAGGGAGAAGAGAAACTGTTTTTTATTTCAGTAGTACAACTTCCAAAAAATCAATTAGAAATATCCATAAAAGGCCATCATGGAAATGTTTGTAGTGTGGTAGTAGCAAAGAAGCCTCTTTGTTCTTTTGTAGTGTGGCAGCTAGCTCATTAAAAAAGGGTTCGCTAATGTCCTGTAGAGTTTGAATGGGTTTGGCTGACAGTTGCTAAGCTAGCTGTTAATTAGATAGGCTATCTATTGTATTTAAAAATGGCTTTTGTTTCATTTAACCACCTCAACTGTAAAACATGAATAAAGAGAGACTCTTGTATGCTATCATCCATGTCTAATTACGCCACAACTTTTTAAATTAATAGCAAGAAGCCTCTTTGTTGATACAGTATATAGTACAAGTAGTGTGGCTAGCTAGCTTCTAAAACAGGGTTCGCTAATGTCCTGTAGAGTTTGAATGGGTTTGGCTGACAGTTGCTAAGCTAGCTGTTAATATGGCCATTAGATGTATTGTATTTAAAACGGCTTTTGTTTGGCATTTTAACCACCTGAACTGTAAAACATGAATAAAGAGAGAATCTTGTATGCTATCATTCATGTCTAATTACGCCACAACTTTTTAAATTAATAGCAAGAAGCCTCTTTGTTAGTGGTAGAATTACGTTTCAGGTGGCTAGTCAACTAGCTTTGAGTTTGTAATGACTGATTTAGCTGGCTAGCTACTACTAGGCCCCAGGTGTGAATGGCCATTCATGCTGTCTATTGTCTTTTAAAATGGCGTTTGTCTTGCATTTAATCTCATGTAGTACTTGACCAAAAATAAACTGATGTTGTACCATCTAATTATGCCCCAACTTTTAGAAGTAGGCTACTAGTGGAATATTACGTTTTACATAGCCAGCTGATTAGCTTTGTGATTCATTCTAGGGACTGGGCTCAACTGAATGAGTTAGTTCGCCCCCTGTTGTCACGGAGGTGAATTGACGTCATTAAAATCTCCTCCTCCCTCCCCCCTTGCCCCACTCTTGAATTTTCGGCGGGAAAAAAAACACCACGCCCTTTCGCACGCATTCGCATGTAGGTCGACTATGAGGCAATACCCCCCGCTGACAGTACGTCTATGCTTTACCCCGCAATCGGCACCGCGTGACTATGCATCAGCCTTTAGACCAGTGGTTCTCAACTGGAACCGTCTTGGGACCCTTTTAGTAGAGAAAGTGAGCTCAACTCCGAAAGGTTTCTTACAAGGTCTTTGGGTGCGAGCAAACAGCAAAGTTCATGTATAGTAAAAAAGCCGCACTCCCGGATCAATTTCTTGCAGTTTTAATACTGGGTTAGCATGGCAGACAGACAGACGTTTCGGCCTAAGCCTTCTTCACCGTCTTGGGACCCACCATTTTCCACTCTCATTCGGTCGCGACCCAATTTTTTTTTGCGACACTCGAATGACTGGTTGCACGCTAATATCTCGCATAAACATTCTGATTTTATCTATGACGACAGATGACACCAGTTCAATCGCCTATCAAAATAAAAGTTGTAAATTGTTTTTTTTTTTTTAGTGAATCAATAAATTACGATTTTTTTCTTACACTGCAGCTCCGCGACCCACCCATGACCCCTCCGTGACCCACTTTTGGGTCGCAACCCACCAGTTGAGAAACACTGCCTTAGACAACTCTTGTCTGTACCTCAGCTTAGTTCACAAGACCTCTGTTATGATATCTCTGAAGTATAGAATGTTTTTGAGCTTGTTTATTGCTGAAACCCATCTACTACTATTACTTAGATATTTCAATTGGCTCCAGCATTGGCAGCTTGTCTTGCTAAAAAGCTGAAAATAAGATCCGAAGACTCCAAATTGCCGCTCTATTTCACAGAATGGCTCATCATAAGATACTTTACGTGGCATGACCATGTGATGGAACTTTCATTTTACGCAGAATCATCCCTTTAACATGGTTTAGTCCTGAACCAGCTTCTTAGTAGAGGCCCTGGGCCTTTTTGTTTGTAGGTCCTTGCCAGCTGTACTGACTTACAATAATATGCACAACACATGCATGCACACCCATACGTATGCACACACACACACACACCCACACACACACAAGAACATGCACAAACAGCACACACACACACACACACACACACACACACACACACACACACACACACACACACACACACACACACACACACACACACACACACACACACACACACACACACACACACACGACACAGTAGGAGCTGGTGTCCAATTGCAAGTCAGTGTGCCCTGCAGCTGGCTAGGGAGAGGAAAGGAGAGGGGAGAGAGGAGAGGAGAGGAGAGGAGAGGAGAGGAGAGGAGGAGAGGAGAGGAGAGGAGAGAAGAGGAGCGGAGAGGAGAGGAG
>NC_085868.1:50081761-50096761 GCF_034702125.1 Engraulis encrasicolus | reverse complement strand
AAGCAACATACAGTATATAATCAATAATAATGATAACAGGTGAGGAGACGGGGAGACACAAGCAAACTATATATAATCAATAATAATAACAGGTGAGGAGAGGGGGAGACACAAGCAAACTATATATAATCAGTAATAATGATAAGAGCATGGACGCCCACACTGAGGACACAAAAGCAAAATATATATGATCATCAATATCAATAATAACGCCTGAAGAGAGGGGGAGACACACGGAAAATATATAATCAGTAATAATGAGAAGAGCATGGAGGCCCACACTGAGTGAGGAGAGGGAGAGACACAAGCAAAATATATACTCAATAATAATGATAAAAGCTGAGGAGAGGGGGAGACAAGTTTCATCCAGGGGTCCGTATCTCGAAAGCGTCTTTGCTAACGACGGTAGCAACGTCCTTCGTAAGAGCGACTCAACTCACTCTCGACAGCGACACTCACCACTAAATCGAAGGGAATGGTAAGACGGTCTTAAGACGGTTAGCAACGACAAGAATCGAGAAACGGACCCCAGATCCGTTAATAAGTTTTTGAATTATCTTCCTGACAATCAGACAGACAGAGAGACAGACAAACAGACAGCCAGACAAACCAACATGACCTAAAACATGACCTCCTTGGCAAGAAGTAATACGTAATAATAATAATAATGATAACAGCTAAGGAGAGGGGGAGACGCAAGCAAAATATAAAACATTTCGGGTTTACACCCTTCCTCAGTGTGAAAAAGGAAATATGAAGAGAACTGCTTTAATCATTTAGTTTTCAGGCTTGAGTTCATTTACTGACAAAGTTAAGCACCCATTGTGGCGTATTAGAAGGTGTTGAGCGCACTTTCTGATGTTTCTACGAGTGATACAAGCTTACAAGGAGAATTATTTTTCACATGTATAGAAATGCTAAAGCAGTGGTTCTTAACCTTTTTTTCAACAAACGCCCCTTTGACCTCATCATGAGCCTCCCAAACGCCCCCCTTGACCTCCTCATAACATTGCCTACGCCCCCCTTAGTATTAGAAATTGAAAATGACTAGCGCCCCCCTGGCTACTCAGTACCCCACCACCCCCCACCCCCTACCCCCCACCCGCTGTCTCCTTCTCAACGCCCCCCAAGGGATCCCTGATGCACACCAAGGGGCGGTGGAAAAACACTACATTAAAATAAAGTATGACGCAGGGCATGGGCACACACACACACACACACACACACACACACACACACACACACACACACACACACACACACACACACACACACACACACACACACACACACACACACACACACACACATACACACGCACACACACCTATGCACAAATACACACAAATACACTTCAATACACACACACAATCATATACAGTACTATGCACTACATACAGTGCATAATATAATTGAGCAACATAAGTACCACACATTTAAATGTACATTTTCTATTTATACAAACAAACATTAATGTTCTCTTTTTTTTCAATTTCAATGTATTCACGTATGTTCACTCCTGTCCCGATTAGACTACAGTACAGTAGACTAGAAAAAAAATCCAGTTACCATCATGTAACAAACAAACAAACAAGGACAAAAATAATTCTGTGCAGCCAGCCTGTGTAGTGTGTGTGTGCATAATAATTAGCCTCGTACTGTGTCAGCAGCAGCAGCAGCAGCAGCAGCAGCAGCAGCAGCAGCATCGGGCCGGAAGGCACAGTGATTGGACTCTGCTGTCTAACCTAAATACCCGCCTGTTATGAGACGCTCGCCGCTCGCCCGGAGACAACAAGCGCATTACCTCATACTGTGCCACGTTATATAAAGTGGAGTTAGTAAAGTGTTGTGTAGAGTAGTGTAGAAGGAAAATTACTCTTACATACAGTATGTAATAATAACAACACTAGTGACATGATATTACATGGTTTCAACTTTGTAATATCATACTAAATACCCGCCTGTTATGATCCGCTCCGCTCGCCCAGAGACAACGAGCGCATTACCTCATACTGGGCCATGTTATATAAAGTGGAGTAAAGTGTTGTATGAAGGACTGGAGAAGTAGAAGTACTCTTACATATGTAATAACAACACTAGTGACATGAAATTACAGAGTTTCAATGTTGTAATATCATACTACAAACGAGCCAAGTGTTGGATGAAGTACCGTAGAAGCAGGGCTCTAAATTGACTTTAAATTTAAATTGACTAAATTGACTAGTTGGCTGGTGTTAATTTAGAGCTCTGCGTACAAGTAAAAGTACTCTTACTTATGTATTTACAACACTAGTGGCATGATATTACAGGGTTTCAACTTTGTATAATAACATACAGTACTACAAACGACTTATAAACGAGGACATTGTCATAGCCAACATCACTTTGTATCTGCTAGTGATGTTGGCTATGATAATGTCCTTGTTTGTAAGTCGCTTTGGTTATAAAGCGTCTGCCAAATGTAATGTAATGTAATGTAATGTAATACTACTAGTGTTGTAAAATTGCATCTGGAAGAGTATTTTCACTTCTACTTTATGCACCTCTGATTACCTCATATGGTGCCATGAGATGAGAGTGATGCTATGTGATGTGTGTGGTGCTTGGTGCACATGTGCACAAAGTCTTTGGAGTACTGCTAGTAAAGATGCATGTCTGCAATTTTTCATATGTAGCATCATGGCATCTTTTTGTTTTGTTTAGCGATGAGCTCACGACACGACACAAGGGACGCACACCCCCCACACACACCACAGATGCATCCACACACAAGCAAATGCGCACACGCACGCACGCACGCACGCACGCACGCACACACACGCACGCACACACACACACACACACAATCTGCTTCATTAAGCTCTCTTCTAAAAACACAAAGCATCAGCAGGTGCTGGGTGTTCTGCTCCAAGTGAGTCTTAATTACACTATTCTAAGCACTTTCCCTTCACCGCACAGTTTAGGCGACTAACGCAGATGTGGAAAAACCTGCAGAAGAGACAACACATTCTGCTGTGGCGGCACGCTAAACTGTCGACCTGAGAAGAACACACACACACCAGATGACATTTTACGGCCACAAAAAAACTAAACTGAATCAACAGCTTCTTTGACTATATGCTACTTCTTTTTTTTTGGTCATTTTTACTTTATTTATGATAGTACAGTGAAGATGGTGACAAGAAGCGAGTGGGGAGAGAGAGACGGGGAAGGGCCGGCAAACGACCCGGGCCGGACATCGAATCCGGGTCAGCCGCATGGTTGACGAGTGCCCTACCGTTTGGCCACAGCAGGGTGCCTATAGGCTACTTCTATAATATCCTTTTTTTCCTAGCTCATAATTATGACACTGTCTATGGAATGTTGTCGCGAAATTTGCCCAAGAACAACCAGTAGCCTCTGGGCCCCAAGCCATCTTAAAGTAACAGTCCACCCTTTTTTGATTTTCACATACAATATTTGCAGTATTTCCAAGCATTATTCATCAATGTGCCTATCATTTTCATTCTCAGTGTTGTCAGTACTTAGATTTAATTGTATCAGAATTATTAGCATAGCTTAGCATAATCACTGGAAGTAAATGGGAGTATTAGCATCAAACCACAAGCGATCACATCCGTTCTCACTACTCACTCACTACCCCTAAACCTCACTATCGTGAAAAATATCGTTAAGTGCAACCCATGTAGCCCTGCCGTGGCCAAACGGTAGGGCACTGGGTTACTACACCGGCGACCCGGGTTAGATTCCAGCCCGGGTCATTTGCCGATCCTTCCCCATCTCTCTCCCCATACTCACTTCCGGTCATACTCTCCACTTTCCTATCAGTAAAGGCACAAAAGCCCATAAAAAACCCAACAACAACCCATGTACTTACAGGCAAACTTGACGTTGAGGAAGACTCGTGTTGAGGTGAGGGCAGGCGCCTGGCTCCACGCGCCGGTGGTCTGTGACCTCATCCAGGGCGTGGTCTGGCAGTGGTACTCGCCGGTGTCGGTGTCCTGCGTGCTGTGGATGCTGAGGGTGACGGCGCGCGGGCCCACGCGCTCCAGGCTGACGTCGCTGGTGCCGTTGCGCGGCGTCTTGCGCACCACGCCGTGCCGGTCCATGGAGGCCAGCAGCACGGGACTGTCGCCGCCGCGGAGACGAGACAGGAACCAGCGCACCTCGTACACCGTGTCGTCGTCTACGGCAACAACAGAGGACAGGACAGACAACATGGAGGGGAGAAAGAGAGCACACAGTGTTTAATGTCGCCACATAACCACTGTAAACTACTACCGTGTTATCTCTGGTAACAGAACACAGACAACATGGAGGGGACAGAGAGAGAGAGAGACAGAGAGACAGAGCGCATGGTGTTTAACATCGCCACATAACCACTGTAAACTACTACCGTGTTGTCTGTGGTAACAGAGAACAGATAACATAGAGAGGAGAGAGAGAGAGAGAGAGAGAGAGAGAGAGAGAGAGAGAGAGAGAGAGAGAGAGAGAGAGAGAGAGAGAGAGAGAGAGAGAGAGAGAGAGAGAGAGAGAGAGAGCACATGGTGTTTAACGTACATCACTACATAACCACTGTAAACTACTACCGTGTTGTCTGTGGTAACAGAGAACAGACAACATGGAGGGAGAGAGACAGAGACGTTTTACATAAAGTCCCAGGTAATAAGAGACATTGATCATATTTATTGCCACTGAAAGCAAAGCACTCATTTCAAAAGAGCAACATTGACATGATAAAATGTAGGCTACAGTAAGTTATACTATATCCTGTACTACTGCCTCAGTACAGTATAGTTCCATAAAATGGTAGATATACTGTATCATTATGTGATTGTGCTGAGTTCTTGCAACAATTCTCCCATAAAAAAAAACGCGAAACCATTATTTTGTGTCAGTAGGGAGCCGTTCTCAGCATCTGGACTGTCCATCTGGTATACCGGGCATTTCCCAATGGGCCCTGCACCCTCCTGGGCCCTTATTTTCAGAAATGTTTTTATTTTTTTTTAAATTCTGAAAATAGGGGCCAACGAGGGTGCGGGGCCCACCGGTGAGTCGGTTCTGCGCCGCTAATTATGAGGGGCCCCTTTACAGTTTTTCTCGATTGGTTTGGCTAATTTCTCAAAACTGAGATGACATTCTCAAAACAACACGGACAAATCTCCAAACCAACTTACAATTTCCCACAACAGAATGGCATTTTTCATTGCTTTCATCAAATTTCAAATGCTTTGTGTATGTCTCAAATGTTTAGTACATCTCGGCAGATGGCTATATACAAGTACCCTACAGTTGACACATTGAGCATACATTTAGCACATTTTCCAAATAAATTGACCTGTCTTATCTAAACGAATTAGACAATTCTCAGTCTAATGGTTGCCCTCTCCAAAACATGTCAGCATGATTTCATTGTGTGAGTCATCATATGCAAAGTAGTCTACACAATTGTCAAAACAGTCAAGGACATAATATTTTAAGAATTTCTTTACTGTAAACAGTAAATTCATGACAGTGTTCAACAGGCCAGATGCTATTGTAACTTTACTAGTTTGTAGAAAATAATTTTACAACCGTGTATACTACACTTTCCTCTGTTATTTGGCTAATTTCTTGACATTTTTTCAAACGGCATTCTGTGGAAGGAATTTAGTTTCGACACACGGGTAAGCTGTTTTTGAAGTGATATGAGCAAGTGATGAGGATCCATGGCATTATGCTGAACCATCCAGTTTATTTTGACAGAATGACTAAATGAATGCAAATGAGCCAAACCAATTGAGAAGGATATATGCCATTTTTATGGTACTGACTATTTATGTGGGAGAAGGTTTAGTGCTGATGCAAGAATGAGCTGTTTTGGGAGGTATATGACATTTTGCTAGTTATCTGAACTGTTGTGCAGAAGTGTAAGAATGTTTAGCCAAATTACCCAAAATGTATAAAAATGTCATCTCGGTTTCAAGAAATTAGCCAAACCAATCGAGAAAAACTGTAACTCCTTATGACGCGGCTTTATACATTTGTTGTTACCAGTATGGTAATGACCAAGTCGTCCTGCATTACTAAAGAGCCTGTGTTGTGTCATAGTATTGTAGTGCTATGATAGGTACATTTCAATGACAGATTACAGAGTGCCACTGGAGGTACGGTCAGAGATGGTTTAAATTTAGAATAGAGAATCTTTGGTACGGTGTGCATTAAGGGGCTATGCCAAAAGTGCCTGTGCCCTATTTCTCCCCCTGTTCAGCCCTGTTCAGCATCCGCGCATTTTCCTCTTCCTCCTACATAGTGTACATGGCCTAATGAGGCCGGCTTCATCAGCAGGCAATTGCACTCTTCTGGTGTCTAGTCAGGGAATATAATAACGGCTGGGCATGAACATAAACACAATATATTATACCGTATATGTCCCTCTGATGACTTTTTAGGGTTACACAAGGTTGCAAAGTGTGAGAAAAAAGTGTGTGGGTCCTTGAAATAACAATAATAACAACAACAACAATAATACTACTACTAATAATAATAGTAATAGTAATAATAATAGTAATTTAAAAAAATTACAAGAAAGACAAACAAAACCAAAAATGAAAGTGTATGTGAGAGATGAAGTGAATAATTGGGAGAGAAAGAGAGAGAGAGAGAAAGAGAAAAAGAAAGAGAAAGAGAAAGAGAGAGAGAAAGAGAGAAAGAGAGAGAGAGAGAAAGAAAGAGAACGAGAGAGAGAAAGAGAAAGCGAAAGAGAAGAGAGTTAGAGGCGATTACAGTCACTGTATATTTCTATAGCTTCTACTGTACGACTGTCCTCCTGTCTGGTCCTGCCCTTGTTAGAGGTGCTGCACAGCACATCTATGCTGAATTGATGCATTTTGAGCGATCAGCCCAACGGAAGGGCTGGGAAAAGGGCAAAGTAGTGGTCGATGTGCTGCGCTCCTGTGTCAGCCATGGCCCCCAGTGACACTGGAGGCAGAGGCGGAACAATTGTACACAGGGCCCCAGGGCAAAACACTAATAGGGCCCCCCCAATACAACCTGCCAAAGTCATACAGTTTTTCTCAATTGGCTTTGTACATTTCTCGAATCTTACTCGCATTTTGCAAAACATCACGTTCATTTCCAAAAAAGATTCAACAAGTGGCAAAACCATGGATGACCTGCAAAACCCAATCTCTTGCTCAAACCCTTGGCCAATCTCTCAAAACCAGGTTTTTGTGTCTGTGAACGTGTCAGAGCCATCAAAATGTTTGCTTGTTATGTCACTGTGTAAATGTTTTGGGGAGTGAGATCTTTCATGGATTATCACAACGCATTTTGCAGAACACGACAAAATCAATTGATAATGTACAAAAACACTGAGAATTGTACACAACCATTTGCATGGTGATGAAAGCATTTGCTAAATGCTGAAAACTACGAGAAACGTATTTTACCATGTGCACAGGTAACAGCAGGAAGTCACAATTGAACAAGAAGTTTTGAGAATGATTATTCTGTTGTGAGAAATGTACAAAACCAATTGAGAAAAACTGTAATAAGGGCCCTGCCCCCACCACCAATACGGGAGGGCCCTGGGCCCAGGGACAAATGCCCTGCTCGTCCCACCTATGGCTCCGCCCCCTGTGACACGGGAGGCCTCTGGAGTGACACATGTGTACTCTGATTGGTTGCTCAACTTAGATGAGAGTCACTGGACCAACAATACTATCCAGGAGAGTGAATAGGTAGGCAGACAGTAGGACAGACAGACAGACAGACAGACAGACAGACAGACAGACAGACAGATAGATAGATAGATAGATAGATAGATAGATAGATAGATAGATAGATAGATAGATAGATAGATAGATAGATAGATAGATAGATAGACAGACAGACAGACAGACAGACAGACAGCCGTATTGCCATACCTCTGAAATGAGTAAATGCAAAAGTTGGGCTTTAGAAATGTCAGTAGACATCTGATTCAATATGTACAGAGTTGATGTATTGCGGAATGTCAATGTGGAATGTGGAATATTGTGGAGTGAACTGCCCTGTCCTGTTTTAGTCTTAGTGGCCTTGTCCAGCGTTAGATCCTAATATGTTCAGCGCAGGCAAAATCTTGCACTGACCAAGGTCAATACGTTTAGCGTGATAAATGTCTATTTCTTTCCTGGCCTATTCTTGACATCAAAAAAACACCAACTGGTACAAAGGCCAGGAAGCATTCAGCCCACCACCACCACCGCCACCACCACCACCACCACCACCCTACCCAACACACACACATGTGCGCACACACACATGTGCGTGTGCACACACACACACGCACACACACACGCACACACACACACACACACACACTAACCCTGACTCACACACGTGCGCACACACACACACACACATGCGCACACACGTACACACGTACACACACGCACACATACACTAACCCCAACCGAATCCCTATTAAGCTACAACTAACTGCACGAGACACAACTACTTCAAAAGGACAAAAATAACAGCGTTGCCTTGATCACAGAGACAAGAGCGCCACCTCAGAGCTAAAGAAAGATACAGGATAAAGGGAGACATAATGAGACAATGTCAGCTCCCCAGATGACGCCAATGAGCCTGTCAACACACATCAAACAGACCACTACACTACTGCACCACAACGACAACGACATGGCACGCCACGCTAAAGTACCTCTACTCTACTGAACCACAACGACAACGACGCGCCATGGCACGCTAAAGTACCTCTGCTCTACTCTACTGCACCACAACGACATGGCACGCCACACTAAAGTACCTACCTCTGCTCTACTGCATCGCACCGGGACAAAGGGAAGCCGACAGAGCGGGGGCAAAGGGGTCAGTTGTCCTGGGCCCAGGGAAAGAGGGTTCCTAGAATTGGGTTCTCATTACATTGTATGTATTGGTTGAGGGGCCCTTTCAAATGACTTTGTCCCGGGCCTGGTAAAAGCTGTCGGCGGCCCTGAGGGCACGGCACCTCTACTCTACAGCACCGGGACAAAGGGACTTCAATGCCTAATGACTTATTAACAAACTCACCACCATGGAGAAAGAGGCACGTTTCATGTCAGTAGTATAAGAGGAAGGTTGAATGAATGAAGCCAACCAGCTGTGCCCTGCTCAGTGCGCAGGCACATCCTGGCAAAAGGCAGACACACGCTACTGTAGTGAATATAGGACGCTCCCTCTTACACAATGTGATAGACGTCTAGGTCAAACAAAGATCGCTGACACAAATCTATCTGCCGCCGGAGTTACAGTGCTGAATGCAGCTTTTATTGGGAATCAAAGGGGAAAAACAATACAGGAAAAAGTGCTGATGCTATCGGGAGCACACAGAATTAGTTTTTTTGATACCAGAGATAAAATATGACAGAATGAAAAAGAGAGATGGGCCGATTTGCAAATGTAGCCCTTTGACAGCAAAACAAATAAAAACAATTCGACACTAATCAAAATGATTTTAAATGTTCAAGGGTGCACTTCTGAAAAGCGTAGTTGTTAGCCAGTTAGCAACATGGGTAGTTGCCAATAGGAAACTGCATAGAAAACAACAAAATAGCTAACATAGTTAGCAACTATGGTTTTGAGAAATGCACCCCTGTACTGGAAAGGAAAGGGAACAGTTAAACTAGTACTATATCCCATTGTTTTTCAAAGTTCAGCCAAATGCCATGAGATAATTTCTTATTAAGAAAAACTACACCTGCTTGTCACGTGAAAGCCCATTGGGAAAATTGCATTTATGCCTCACCCGTGCAAGCGGGGAGGCCTCAATGGCGCCCCTAGGGAGAATGGAGGCGGGACGGTACCATGCTCTGGGTACCTCAGTCATGGAGGAGGATGGGGAAAGAGCACTGGTTAATTAATCCCCCCACCAACCTGGCGAGTCGGGAGTCGAACTGGCAACCTTTGGGCTACAAGTCTGACGCCCTAACCGCTTACCCATGACTGCCCATTGTCATGTACTAGAGTGCTCATAGGAAAACGTGTACAGTACACTGTGCTACACTGGTCAGTAGGCCTAGCATTGTTGGAAGACCAAACTTCTGGAAGACGCAAGTCTCTATGGCAATCTGCAAATCCTGTGGAATTTTACATATTCAGGTCTTTAATAGAGAGAGACAAAGAGAAAGAGAGAGAAAAGATCGGAGATATCAAAAGTAAAAGTAAAAGTAAATTCATGGTATAATTTCAACACTAGCACATGAAATTACATAGCTGTTACACCATTTACTCGGTTGTACCTAATGGGATAGACAAACTGTGTTGTTACTGAAAAACAATAAAAACCTTACAAGAAGCCATCACAAACTTGATCCAACCAGCGCAGTCAGCTGATCCTAAGACAAGTACACAGGCCTACTTTTTACTCAGGTGAGTTGTTGGAAGGAAACCATGTTTCTTTCTTTCTTTAAAAAAAAAAAAAAAAAAAAAAAACTTATGACACTTTTTCCTTACATTTTTTAAACTTGTGACACCTCTGTGCAAGAGTCAGAGAGACAGTCAGAGAGAGACCGAGAAAGACACACACAGAGAGAGAGACAGAGAAAGAGAGAGAGAAAGAGAGAGAGAGAGAGAGAGAGAGAAAGAAAGCAAGAGAGAGAGAGAGAGAGACAGAGAGAGAGAGAGAGAGAGAAAGAGAGAAAGGGAAATAGAGAGAGAGAGAGACATACCACTGGGACATGCCACAACAAGGCACACAGTGACATGACAAACGAACACCAGCGTAGTTCCCACGGGGTGAGAGCCGAGTGCAACATGTTCAGAGACAGACAGGTGCAAGACGCTGACGCTGGAGCACTCCAGCATGAGTAAATCAGTCACAGGAGCTGTTTCCACGCAGCAGGACATTTTTATATGTCACAGTTTCATCATCATCATCGCTCCTGCGTCAGGTGGAGCAGGGGAGGGCTGGACTGGGGGGAGAAATAGCCTAGGGCCCGGGCACTTTTGGCTTAAAGGGGCCCCTCATAATTAGCAATGCAGAACTGACTCACCGGGGGGCCCCGCACCCTTGTGGGGGCCCCTATTTTCAGAAATGTTTAAAAAAAAATAATGTTGTTTTGTGTTTAACCGGATCACACCGCACTCCCGATTAAAAGGTGCCAAACATAAACAAAAACTAAAATTGAAAGAAAAATGTCTGCACACTTAAATCCCCTTTGTGTTCTTTTTAATAATAGGCCAAGCTTTTGATCTAAAGCTTGGTCTATTATTAAAAATAACACAAAGGGGATTTAAATGTGCAGACATTTTTCTTTCAATTAAGAAAGATTGTTTTAACCCTATCCAGACCGGGGGGGGCTAAAAGTGCCCGCACCAACTTTGATGACGTATAACTCCTGAATGACTAAAGCTATGACTACGAAACTTTGTGACTTTTCCTAAAATGAAGTTGGCTACAGTGTGATACCAAAAGATTAGGTTTATAATTTTTGTTGTTGCCATGGCAACGGTTTTCTGACAGGTACGCCTGACCAAAAATCACTGATCTAAGTCTCATCATCATCACTTTTCATATGTTTTACATTTTCATCAGCATCAGACACCCTTGTGAACATTTGAAGTGGTCTGAAGCAAATAATAACCAAAATTGATGTGCATTTCCCAAGTTAGATGGAAAATACATGAAGGTGACATTTTGGGCAATAAAAACAGGAAATGACGTCATAATGATGTCATAATATCCAATGATGACACCAAACTGATGTCATTCATAGATCTTTGGCTGAAGATCATCCCCTCCAAGTTTGGTGGTCATACGGCATTCGGTTCCTAAGTTATGAGGGGGGGGGGTCAAAAGAGCCCCCCCCCCCGGTCCCAGGAATGCCAAAAAAGCCCGGTCTGGATGGGGTTAAATCATAGAGGCCCACAAGGGTTCGTGGTCCACCGGGAAATGCCCGCTATGCCAGATGGCCAGTCCAGCTCTGGCTGCAGGGCACCTGCCGCCCGGAGGACTGGAGGAGTCGGTAGTGTTGCCAGATTGGGCTGTTTCCCGCCCAATTGGGCTGCTTAGGATGGCTGTGTGCGGGTAAAAATGGCATTTAGCAGAAAAACCTGCCCAATTTTTACCATGGAAATCAATAGAATTGGGCGGGATTTTGTGCTTCTAGGCGGGTTTTCAGCATTTTTTGGGCTGGAAATCATCAGCCTCATCTGGCAACCCTGGGAGTCGGAGCTCATCATGTCTCAACACGCCTCTCTCCCTCTTCCTCTCCGTCTCCGTGACAAAAACACTTTCAGCAGCACCTTCAGTTCAATTGTCAGTGACTCGCATCCCGTTCCAACCTAAGCACAGTTACTCGGAAAGGAGTGAGGTCATCATCTTTCAAAGTTTTGTTGTGTTGTGTTGTGTTGTGTTGTGTTGTGTTGTGTTGTGTTGTGTTGTGTTGTGTTGTGTTGTGTTGTGTTGTGTTGTGTTGTGTTGTGTTGTGTGTGTCTTTAATGTGCATTTACATGTGGATTGTGGAGAAGTGTCATGTAAGACAAATTTCTGTGCAAACAGACAATAAAAGTTGATCTTATCTTATCTTATCTTATCTTTTCAAACACTTCACCCTTTAAGGTGTATTTTGATAATGCGCTGATAGGGGAGCCGTGCCACGGACTGTTCAGTGAACCTTTGTAAGCAGCGGGGTCTCGGTGTGGCTCGCACCACCAGACGGGTCTAGATACGACTTGGAGCGATCACATGCCCAACAAAAAATGCAGAGTCATCCATCTCAATTTGTTTCAATAGCTGAAAGGGTGGAAACACACACAAAGTGCATGCTGTACTGGGACGGGTGTCATGTACATAAATAAATGAGAGAGAGAGAGTGAGAGAGAGAAGACGGAAGAGAGAGAGAGATGGTACATGGATATGTGTGGATATGTGCAGGGCTAGACTGGGTGAGAAATAGGGCCCCCGCACTTTTGGCTTATAGGGCCCCTCATAATTTGCGGCGCAGAACTGACTCACCGGTGGGCCCCGCATCCTTTATTTATATTTCGAAATGCACATATATCTTGTTATAACTCTACCATCATTATGCTTTAATGCTGGCTACTGAGCGTGCTGGAGGCCTGCTGTTGTTGCTGCTGATATGTGCGTCCCTCACAGTTTTTTGTTTGTGCGATAACTCTGGAATGGGAAGATGAATTTGGACCAAAACCCTTGTATGCTCATACTCTGTGCAAGGTGCATGAACTGATTAGCTTTTGGAGGCCAATGCTGTCAAGATGACCATGGAGGCAACGCTTTGATGCCAAAGTCCTGCTCGTTTTCATAACTTTTTATTAATTAGGATTTATTGTCCATGGCATCCTTATAAAATAATTAGTTGATAATCATTTCTATTAAGGCTATAACGATACATGCAAGTCACTACTAGATGTTAAAGCTGCATGAAACTTTAGGGCGCTGTTGTTTTAACTGCATTTTTGCAGTGTATTCACTGCTATTTTCCCATTGTTCTTTGGTCCAAATCAATAGCCAATTGTTAACTGTTGAAAAAAGTTGCTGATATGGAATTTCGCAATGGAATACTATTAGGACAACATGTACCTGTATGATAAGGTCTTACTACTCATTTTATAATGACTTGGAACATGATTCATCACAATCAAACGACTGAACAAGCAGTTCAAAGGAAGAGTTTATCATCTTATAGAGTAAATACACACAGTATTTCTCAACTGGAGCCTTTTTTTTCTTAGCTTAACCTAGAAACGTTAAAACATGTTTCGATTTAATCTTGTTTTGATCATTGCAATGCTCTTTATGTAAGCTGAACCCACTCCACCCCCTCACATACAGCTGGTCCAAAAAGCTGCTCAAAAGTGGAACAGCACTCCATTCACATCTTGGTGAAGCTTCACTAGTTACGTTATGTAAAGTACAGAAATTATCGTTTTTATAATATATACTACATTGACATAGACTAGAGAGTAGAGTAGAGTAGAGTAGAGTATCATTTATTAATCCTGAGGGAAATTCAGGTGTCCAGTCAACACAACTCCCTCCTATACAGTCTCCCTCACTAGTGCTGTGGCGTTTGTTAATGCAGTGGTTTTCAAAGTGGGGGCCGGGGACCCCTAGGGGGCCACGAGGGGTTGCTAGGGGGGCCACATCAGGTTGTCAGGAAAAGTATAGCATAGCAAAATAAATAATTGAATAAACTGAATAACCAACATACAGGTATAAACCAAAATAAACCAATAATAGGCTAAACAACATTCCCATTAGTTGAGAACAGCATTACAATAATCTATTGCATCTGTAAACATCACTACTATTATTGTTATTGATGGGGCATTGCATCCAAGACTTAGATTATAGTTGTGAAAGGAGGCGCATAGTGGCACGACCCATGTAAGGGGGGCCTTGGCTGGAATCCATCGGTATACTGTATGGGGGCCTTGCCATGGTAAAGTTTGGGAACCACCGCGCTAATGAACAGGGCTGGACTGGCCATCTGGCATAGCGGGCATTTCCCACCCTCATGTTTTTTTTTTTTTTTTTTTTTTTTTTTCACATCTCTGAAAATAGGGGCCCACGACGGTGCAGGGCTTACCGGTGAGTCAGTTCTGTGCCTCTCATTAAGAGGGGCCCTTTAAGCCAAAAGTGTCCAGGCCCTATTTCTCCCCCAGTCCAGCCGTGCTAATGAACTGAATCTTCTCAACAGCTCCTTGACAGGCCACAGCTGGGGAGATGTTCTTTTCAGGGTTTTTCCCCCATAAATTCCTACCCTCACTCCACAAAACCAAAGTCAACACTGCTTTCTCTATTGCTGTCCCTACTAAGACCTGGAGAAGTCTTTTTTTTAGCATGCCAGCGCTTTTCCCTTGATGATTTAAACCTGTCAAGTTTTATTCCACATCATGGTTCATTACTTATTACATACAGTAAGCCTACAGTACGTCGACGAAAAACACCAAACATTGTTTCATGATTTTTGCTGGTATATTTTCATGTCATTCTTGTAATGCATGTTGGCAGAA
>NC_085868.1:50076761-50079261 GCF_034702125.1 Engraulis encrasicolus | reverse complement strand
TGTCAGTAACATTGCCTTTGATGGGTAAAATATCTATTCTAAGTGAGAAGTCCGCACCCTTAAAATCCTTTTTGTTTTGTTGCTGAATATCTAGCCATGAAATAATAAAATACAACAAAAAGGATTTTAAGTATGCAGACTTTTCACTTTGAAAACTACAGTTGGCCTTGGTTCTGCACCTTTTCCTGGGATGTGCACAATCCTCTCCTTCAATTAAAATATCTATTCACCTTTCCTGTGGTTTGTATTAAAATGTAGCAAAAATATGTTTTTTTCGCATTTGGAAAATGGGAGGGAGGTTGTACTATCGTGAAAGCAGATTTAGGTCCGAAAGGGGGTGTAAGCAGAAAAAGTTTGTGAACCGCTGTTGTAACCCATGAGATACCTGCCAACCATGGACTGAGTAGAGGAACCAGATGTTCAGATGTTTTACATGTGCAGTGAATGCTGCTTCACATTTCCCAAGTCAGAAAGGTCTTCTGAAATACATCATAGGTCAACATGTAGTTGAAAACCATAGAAATGTTGAGTGGACGATATGTATTCCGCTGATAAAAGGGTTTTGGTGTCAAAAACAAAAAAAGGCAACTGCATGTGTTTAATCATGCATAATGCACGTAGTACACATGCAGGTCCTCACACACACAGCTCCATGATACACTTCACACTGAAACAGGACTAGACTGGGGGAGAAATAGGGCCCGGGCACTTTTGGCTTAAAGGGGCCCCTCATATTTGGCAGCACAGAACTGACTCACCGGTGGGCCCCGAACCCTCGTGGGCCCCTATTTTCAGCAATGTAAAAAAAAGTGGTCATCTGGCATAGCGGGCATTTCCTGGTGGGCCCTGCACCCTTGTGGGCCCCTATTTTCAGAAATCTTTCTTTTCACATTTCTGAAAATAGGGGCCCAGGAGGGTGCAGGTCCCACCAGGAAATGTCCGCTATGCCAGGTGACCTTTTCTTTTCACATTTCTAAAAATAGGGGCCCACGAGGGTGCGGGGCCCATTGGGAAATGCCCGCTATGCCAGATGACCAGTCCATGACCAGCCCTGACACCGAAACAGACGACTTGCACATTCACATTCATCAGGTCCATCTGTTCCTGATTTTAAAATGGGCCCTGGAGTCCACTGTCTTCTATGTGACCCCTTGTTGTCTTTGGCCGTGTGGATTTTACACCAAAGCAAGAACAGAGCAGCCACAGGAAGAAAGAAAGAAAGAGAAGAAAGAAAGGGAGAGCAGGATAGAGAGAGCGCGAAAGAGAGAGAGTGAGGGAGAATGGGAGATGGAGGGAGAGAGAAATGGAGGAAGAGAAAGACATTGTGAGAGAGAGATAGGGGGGAGAGAGAGAGAGAGAGAGATTCAGAGAGAGAGAGAGAGAAATAAAGAGACAGAGAAAGAATGATAGAAAGACAAAGAGACAGAGGGAGAGAAATCGCTTCCATCCATACAAAAGGGGTGTGTCCAGAAATAACAGAAATTTCCCCAAAAAGCGTCCTCCTTAATGTGTCCAATATGAAGGGAGCGGGAAGAGACAATGGCTCATGGAGAAAATAACAACGGCCAAAAACGAAGAAACAAAAAACCCCAGAAGAATGTTTCACCCGAGAGTAGAGCACAGCTGACTTGCAGAGCACCTTCCAAGAGAGCCAACTCGTGTCCCAGACCCCTCCCTCCAGATAAAGATGTAAAAAGTCTGCTTGGCTTCAACAAGGATTTTTTTTTTTGCTCCCACTTTTTTTTATTTTTGCGTAAAATTTTGGGTGAACTCCCCTTCTTCAGACCCGAAACGTTACGCACAAATTTAAAAAAAGTCGGGGCAAAACAAATCCTGGTCGAAGCAGACTTTTTCATTCTTTTTTTCTCTTTTTTTCATTTCTCTGTATCTCTCTCTCTCTCTGTCTCTCTCTCTCTCTCTCCCCCTCTCGCTCTTACCATCTTGGCATGGTATAGAGAGAGAAACGTAATTTTCATCCTGGTCGAAGCAGACTTTTTCATCTTTTTCAATTTCTGTCTCTGTATCTCTCTCTCTCTGACTCTCTCTCTCTCTCTCTCTCTCTCTCTCACCACCTTTGCATGGAATAGAGAGAGAGAAAAGTAATTTCATTGTCCTTGTATGACATATGAAGAAAAGTGACAATCAAAGCTGACTTGACTTGACTTGACTTCATCTACTCATGTGGTAGTCCTGCTCCCAGGTCAGACGCTTTTTGGATGTGTGGGCTTCAAACTATGCACCCATAATCCTTTTTGTTGTCTAGAAAGTCAAAACGTACTCCAGCCATGAAACAATAAAAGACAACAAAAAGGATTTTAATTGTGCGGACGTCTCACTTTAAAAACTACAGTTGGCCTTCGTCCTGCACCATTTCCTGGGATGTGCACAATTCTCTCCTTCAACTGGGCTTTAAACTCCTTAGGCCTACCCCTCCCTCCAGCCAGCACACAAACATTCCAAACTGGGTGTCCATTCACCAGAGTGTTTTGCATGGGCTTAC
>NC_085868.1:50061761-50064261 GCF_034702125.1 Engraulis encrasicolus | reverse complement strand
TGTATAAATAAATAAATTAATTAGTTCATTAAAAGTAAAGTAAAGTAATTTAATATAGCCTAATGTAATGTAATGTAATGTAATGAAAAGTAATGTAATGTAATATAATGCTATGTAATGTCATATAATGCAATGCAATGTAATGTGATGTAATGTAATGTTTTCATGGCCTCACCTTTGTGTTCGTAGTGGATTTGCACCTTGTTGGAGATGCTGTGTAATGTAATGTAATATAATGTAATGCCATGTAATGTAATATAATGTCTTCATGACCTTGTTGGAGGTGCCGTGCAATGCAATGTAATGCCATGTAATGTAATGTAGTGTAATGTAATGTATTGTAATGTAATGTAATGTAATATAATGTAAGTACCTTTGTGTTCGTAGTGGATCTGCACCTTGTTGGAGGTGCCGTGCAATGTAATGCAGTGTAATGTAATGTATTGTAATGTAATGTAATGTAATGTAATGTAATGTAATGTAATGTAATGTAATGCAGTGTAATGTAATGTAATGTAATGTAATGTAATGTAATGTAATATAATGTATGTACCTTTGTGTTCGTAGTGGATCTGCACCTTGTTGGAGGTGCCGTGCACCACTTTGCTCCAGTCCGACTCCCCCGGCTGCTTAGTCCAGGCGCTGACCTCGCACGAGTAGAAACCCCGGTCCGACACCTGTGGAGCACACGCGGACTGGTCAGCTACTGTACATTAACCCATTAAAACAGCATTACAGTAGGGCACTAATCTACTATGCGGGCGACCTGGGTTCGATTCCCGGCCCAGGTCCTTTGCCGGCCCCTCTGCATCTCTCTCTTCCTCTCGCTTCCTGTCACCATCTTCACTGTACTGTCATAAATAGAGTCAAAAAGACCCAAAAATATCTTTAAAAAAAACAAACAATAACCCCCCCCCAACAACAACGTTACAAATTTGTTGTTGCCAGAATGGCAATGTCCAAGTCATGGTGCATTACTGTGTTTTGCCATTGAAGTGTGCAGTAGTACTATGGTGGTTCACTTTTCAATTACAGCATTCCACTGGTCAGCTACTGTACATTAACCCATTAAAACATCGTCTCGAGGTGCAGGCAGCAGGTACTAGTTCACTTCAGAGGGGAAGAACTTTTGTCCATCAAACTGAATTTTATTTACATAAACAACGTTTCGGCCTGCCACATGCGCACACACATACAGTGGTGCTCATATGTTTACATACCCCAGCAGAATATACGCTTTCTCTGCGATTTCTCACGAAATATGAAGGATTACACAAAACCTTTTTTTTCACTCATTGCTAGTGACTGGCTTAAGATATTTATTAGCAATATTCTGTGTTTACTCTTTCAAAAGCATGATCACAACCCAAACTACCCAAATGACCCTGTTCAAAAGTTTACATACCCTAGTTTCTGATGCTGAATATGGCCCTGCTTAACATCACGGACCGCTCTAAATTGTTTGTGGTAGTTGTGGATAAGGCTCTTAATGTTCTCAGATGACAACCATTCTGCCAGGAAGAATGTGCTGTTTTGTTTCCTATAATATCTTTGGGTGTCTTGCTGGAACCTCACATTTGAGGTTTCCCCTGAGTGGCTCAATGATGTTGAGATCAGGAGAGTGAGATGGTCACTCAAAAACCTTCATTTTATTCTTTCTGAAGCTAATGATGGGTTGATTTGGCTTTCTGTGTCGAAATATTGTCATGTTGGCACTGTTGGAATTTCAATTCAGAAATGCAATATGAGGGGTTTGGTTGGAATCAAGCCAATGGGCCAGGGAATCATTGCATTGCAATGATCATTGCAAGGGAAATTGTTCAGGAGGCATAGGACAACCAAAAAAATAACTTCAGGTGAAATGTAGGACAACATGAAAAAATGTTTTAAACTGTACAGGAAAGAGGAAAGATGGGCTGTTGGGGGTTGCCAGGAGAAAGCCATTACTACAAAAATGCAAACATGTTATTTTGCATATGATACACCAAATAGCATAGGGAGAAGCATCAGAATGCATGTGACAAAGTCATTTGGAAAAATTAGATCAATATGGAACTTTTTTCAGCCACTATTAACAGTACCATTTGGAGAACAGTCAACGGAGCCTATGATTAAAGTTACACCATCCTTTCTGTGAAACATGGTTATGGACCAATGATGTCATGGGGACATTTGATTTACAAAAGCACTACACTTTTGGTCCATACTCACAGAATGATGAATACATTGCCCCGTGAAAAATACTGGAGGAAACTTGACACTCATCAGCCTTGAATCTGCACATGGTTCATTGTTGGACATGCCAACATGACAATATTTCAGCAGAGAAAGCCAAATCAACCCGTCATTAGCTTCAGAAAGAATAAAATGAAGTTTTTGTGCGACCGTCTCACTCTTCTGATCTCAACATCATTGAGCCACTCAGGGGAAACCTCAAATGTGAGGTTCCAGCAAGACACCCAAAGGTATTATAGGAAACAACCATTCTGCCAGGAAGAAT
>NC_085868.1:50051761-50059261 GCF_034702125.1 Engraulis encrasicolus | reverse complement strand
TAGAGGGCATTTCCTGATGTGACCGCACCCTTGTGTGCCCCGCACCCTTGGGGGCCCCTATTTTCAGAAATGTAAAAAAAATACATGTTTTTTAAAATTTCTGAAATAGGGACCGACGAGTACAAGGGTGCGGGGCCCACCGGTGAGTCAGTTCTGCGCTGCTAATTATTAATTATTATTATTATTAATTAATGCGGGGGGCCCTATAAGCCAAAAGTGCCAAGGCCCTGTTTCTCCCCCAGTCCAGCCCGGGCCAAGCACCTCATTATACAGCGTTTACACCAGACACCACCTACGCTGCCCGAGTAGCCGAGGTCTTTGCTGCCGGCGAATTTGCTTCGACCCTCCATAGAGAAATAATGACTTCCATCGCTCCGGTAGGAAAAGTCACTTTTGATGTACCGGCAGCGTTAGAAAAACGCCCTCATTCTGAAGTCCTGTCCTATCTTATGGTAGAATGCTAACTTCCTATTAAATAAACAATGTGTATGATTACATCTCTTACTGTATGTGTACATCAGAAATTACCCAAGCTACCCGATTAGCCGAGAGCGTTGAAGACGTTTTGCAATGTATTTGCTTTATTCGCTTTGGATGTGGCATTGACTTGTTTTGATTTAGTTAATCACATGACGGCTCTGTCTCGTCAGCCTGGGACATTCGGAGGTATGAACATTCCAATTGGGTTTTTCAGCCGAAGCGTGTCATAGCTCATTACCATAATATTAGCTTGACTTTAATATCTGAAATTCGCTCTGGTTGCCCAGGTCGCTTTGCTCCCGGCGAATTCACTTCGGTCCCCTTATTCATCTATGTAGAGAGAAATAATGACTTCCGTCGCTCCGGTCGCGTAGGTCGCTTTTGATGTACCCGCAGCATTACAGAGAAGCTCTCACTCTGAAGTCCTGTCCTATCTTATGGTAGAATGCTAACTTCCTATTAAAGTAGCAATTCATCTCTACCAACTATCCAACTATCTCTACCTCTCACACCTATCTCTACCTTTCTCCTTTACAGAGGCAGCTGATCTGCCAAATCCCATCCCCCACCATCTGTGCCTGCTATCTGACTTGCCTATGCCTGCTGATCAACACCCCACACACACACACACACACACACACACACACACACACACACACACACACACACACACACACACACACACACACACACACACACACACACACACACACACACACACACACACACACACACACACACACACCCTTACTGCACTGAGAGACTCTTAATAGGTGAATGTTTAATATGTGTAAATGAATTTGTATGTGTGTATGCTACTAGACACCTGAATTTCCTTTGGGATTAATACATTTTACTCTACTCTACATACTAAAAACTTTAAAGCCTTTAAAGGTGAGACCTTGTTAAATATGTCAAAATATGTCAAAAAACGGTTGCTTTTTCATTCTCAGTTAAGTTAAGTTAAAATTTGCTTACTAGATAGGGGCTACAGTTTACAATGGGCATGCAGAGTGAGTATAGAAAGGTTTTTGTGTACTACTGTATGTAAAATGCAGCTATTATATTGACTGACTCTGTGGTTAAAAGGAAAACTTGTATATGGAAATATATATCACACAGAGAAATGGAGGAGAGACAGCACATGGTATGTAAACTTTGAAGACAGACAGGGCCCTTATCGTACACAATTCAGTGTTGCATACTGACTGCATTGTATCGACTGTGTGATGTTACAGCAGTGTTGCATACTGACTGCATTGTATCGACTGTGTGATGTTACAGCAGTGTTGCGTACTGACTGCATTGTATCGACTGTGTGATGTTACAGCAGTGTATGGTAATTAAGGCTTTTCATCGTGACTGGTACAGCCGCTGAACAGCACTAGAGCCAGTGGTCCACTGGTGCAACCAGGGAAGCTGACAAGCAGAGACAAAGGGGTCAGCTGTCCCAGGCCCCATGGAGCAGGGAGGGGGCCCAGAATTCGGTTCCCATTACATTGTATTTATTGGTTGGTGGGGCTGGGGCCTTTCACATGACAGTTTGTCCCGGGCCCAACCAAAGCAAAGCTGTCAGCGGCTCCTCGGGTGTAACGATGCGCATACTGAGGCTACGTGACAGGAAGAGAAATGATCCACATGATCCAACGAACAGAAGCGTTGGCAAGGTCTAACTCCTCTGGGATCGGGGACTGATCTGATCTGCATCTTTGATCAAGTTGGGCAGCCGAGAATGAGAACGTTCCAGATTCTTCAGAACCGCAGTCTGGTGCACAGTATCCCGTTTTAGAAACAAGGGGCTCGTGGGATTTGCAACTCTACGTATACAAATTTCATGACGACTCTTTTTTTCGAGAGCAATTATCTCACTGCAGATGTGTGGTGGGTGGACATACAATGACTGAAAAAAGGACGACATTTATTTAAACTGAGGTGATGGTCCCGGAAGTACCAGCCACTACCACCCAAAAGATTGTAAATGGCTTTGTACAAAAGCACCTGGCAGATGTAATGTACGGTAAAGTAAAATCTAATGTTTGCTAAAGTTTGCTGTCAAAGTGCAATCTATTGGAATCTGTGTATTCTCCAGAGCATTCCATTACATTACACTTACAGTACGGTAGCTGATGCTTTCATCCAAAAGCGCCTTGCAGTTATTTTAAGTCCAGGATATTGGTTACAGTCCCTGGAGCAGTATGAGGTTAGGTACCTTGCTTAAGGACACCATGAAGGCAGGGGTGCCGACAGAAATTTTAGGCCTCCTTAAGGGCCCCTGTCAGTGCTGTCAGTGCTTGGGCCCTTAAAATCTGTAACACCTTTTCTCCACTAGCGGCACCCATACATGGAGGGTGGTAGGGAGTAGAGTGGTGGGACTCGAACCTGCGACTCTCTGATCTAAAGCCCATCTCCTTTACCTTCAGACCACGGCCTCCCCAGAACACTTACCCATTCAGGACTACAGATAAGGGCTACAGTAACTGTAATGTCAATGTTCTGTTTCTCTTAGGCACTGTAATATGATGCACACACATACTGTCTGAGCAAACATGAAAAGCTGCAGTCAACAGCGAAAAAAGCATATTCACATTCACTCTGAACTTGAACATAATGCAGACTGGACAACTTAAATACAGGATTGAGGTTCAAGCTTTTTCCAAGGATAGCCATTCAAGAGAAATACAATATAGCATAATGTAATGGCCACCTATTTATCCATTTAACTAACATTTTGCTTTAAAAAAAATCACACTTCTCCAGCTGTCATTCATTTTGCATGTTCACTCTTCAGCAGCACGTGCTATGCAAATCGTGTAGCAATGTAGCAAACCACCCCACACACACACATGCACACGCACACGCACGCGCACACACACACACACACACACACACACTCACATTAACATACACAGACACACACACACACACACACACACACACACACACACACACACACACACACACACACAGACACACAGACACACACTAACACTCACATTAACATACACAGACACACACACACATGTACACACACACACACGCACGCACGCACGCACGCACGCACGCACGCACGCACGCACACACACACACACACACACACACACACACTCACACACAGCATTGTAGCACCAGCAGCAATGTACAGTACAGATGAAGGCACATTAGTAACCATCACGTCTGTCCTGTTCTCAGGCACTCAAGTATTTCTATACTGCGGCTATTTTTAGAAACAGAGGGTTTCTTTGTTGTCTGAAATACCAGGAAAATATAGATGCACACAGCTCTGCAAGTGGAGCACACCCACCCACACCCCAGCATTACATGTTGCAGTATTTAGGCTACTTAAGATAGCTGGCAATGTTATCCAGCACCCCAATCGAATCTCACGTCACGCACATCCAAAGACTGGTTTCGGGTGCAGGTTCAAAAAAGTTAATCCATAGGCAGTGATTAAAACCGCAGACTGATGATAATGATAATGTTATCCAGAGCAGCATACAATTTTATACCATTTTACTGAATTAGGTACCCTACGCTTACAGTACACTCATGGTTTTTTTTGTTATACAGGAATCAAATGGTGGTAGTAAATGCTCTACTACTGCCCTTGCCTCTTCCTCTCGTAGGGTTTAAATGCAACTTATTTCATATTTTTATGTGAGGCTAAGAAATTTAGGTATTTATAGGCTGAGGGCAACTTTCCCAACATGGGCTTAAGCATTCAGCAGGCGTTTTTTGCAGGTGCTTTACATCAATGGGCTAATCAGTAAAGGCTATCGTAGCGTTACGTACCTTTGGTGGTGAATCCCACTTTAAAGGGCGGAGTCTGGTGGTCAACGCCGGCCTCCCATTGGCCGCTCTTGTTGGGGCTCCAGGTGCTGACGCTGCACATATACTCGCCGACGTCCGACTCGCCCGTGTGCAGTAGGCGGAGCTTGAAGGTGAGCGGCTCCTCGTGCGTCATGGTGACCAGTCCGGCGTCCAGGCGTCGTCGGTGGCGCGGGCCGGGCTTCAGCGCTAGGGGTGTGCAAAAGGTATCGTCATGATGATCGCATCGCGACACTTACTGTCACGATATGCTGCATCAGTTCGTGGCAATGTATCTTGATCGCATGCTGCATCGATTCATGACAATATATTGCGTCAATTATTTTCACGATATACTGCATCGATTTATGACGATATTGGACTCCGATGAAGACGCATGTCGAAACGTTCTAAATGCACTGAAAAAACAGAAAATAGACATCCGTGTGGCACCAGATTCTTTTTCCTTTTTACTTATGATTTATTGCTGCTCTGGTTGCACCGGATTGTTCATTAACCGGTATAAGTGCGGAGTGCGAATCTCCTTTGTTTTACACATTGTAGCACATCGCAACTTAAACTTTGCAACTGAAACTTTGCCATTGATACCCACCGCCGTTGTAGTCCAGCCCACCATGATGTTGCTGCATCAATTCATCACAATCGACTATTTAATAATAATTAATTTTTCATTTGAAATATGTGAAAATCAATAAATGGACTGTTCCTTTAAACGTTGCCGTTGATACCCACCCCCGTTGTAGTCCAGCGAGCCCACCATGATGTTGCCGGGGGCGGCGGTGACCGGGTGTGCGGCGGCGGGCCGGTGGTGCCAGGAGATGGCGAAGCGCGAGAAGAGACGCAGGTGGGACACGTTGGTGACGCGGCACTCCAGCTCCGTGGGGTCTCCAGGGAGACGCGGCGTCGCAAGGGCAGCGAAGGCAACGCTGAAGCTCGTCTCTGTAGGGGGGAGAGGGGAGGGGAGAGGGGAGAGGGGTGAGGGGTGAGGGAGAATGCACAAATAAGATTAGNTTAAAGGTGAACAGTGCAGGAAATGGTCAAAAAAAGTACTGCAACTATGCTGCTCATTGAAACCGGGCTGCCTATTGCCGAATTTGATCCTTACATGGAAGTTTACTACAAAGTAAGTAATAAACAAATATTTCCTAGTATGGTCCAAGTAGAGTCATTTTTGCTGCTAAAAATGACTATTTTTGGAAATTCAAAATGGCGGACCATGGAGAAGATCCCCCTTTTCATGTATGAAAAGTGCAATTTTTCTAGTCATCATGAATAGCATGAATTCTGGAAATAAACAACTAAAAATCTCACACAGTGTCCCTTTAAATAAGATACGTTCAATACATATGACAGGGGGCAGCCGTGGCCTAGTGGTTAAAGAGCTAGTCATTCAATCTGGGGGTTGCAGGTTCGAATCCCCCCTGACCTCTCCCTACATCTCCGTGGCTGACGTGCCCTTGAGCAAGGCACCTAACCCCACATTGCTCCAGGGACTGTAACCAATACCCTGACAAATGATAATTGTATACAAATACTTAAGTCGCTTTGAAAAAAATAAAAGCGTCAGCTAAGTGAAATGTAATGTAATGACATAATGGTGTCATAACGCAGTCATGCATGTGCCATAAACATTATGTCAATGTCATAAACATTTTATGACTTCAAGTGACATTCGGTTATGGTATGGTAAAGACAGCCCTAACAATGTCAACTTTTCATGACCATAAAAGGTTTATGACATTTACATCATCTTTTTGACTCATCCATGACTGTGTCATGACACTATTATGACACTGTTATGTCATACGTATGACGCCGGGATCAAGTAAAGTGTTACCCAATGTAGATGATTATTGTCATGCAGGGATGTCATACAAATGTGGCTGAGTCACTAGAGTCCCATGTATATAGGGGACCCACACACAGTCTGATTTACAAAGTAACCGTATTAATTTATTTTCCTGTAGACTTGACTAAAATAAAAAATATCTTTCAACCCTCTTACTGAACAAATGCAGATTGATTTCTTCTCAGTGCTTCTTCTTCTTCCTGCAATGCATTTAGACAGCGCTAGCCTGAAAGTGTGTGTGTGTGTGTGGGTATAATCACCATTGCAAAGCTAATGAGTTTTGAGGCAATTAGCCATGATCGTCCTCATTCCAACTCATTCCAGTGTAATTACTTTTCCTGCCTTGACTATTTATGTGACCAAAAGGGAAAAAAATGTCTACATCCACATCAACATATATCACAGAACATTTCACAAGCCAAAACCACAGACCTCCTAGTATTTGTTGCAATCAATAGGATATGGAATACAAAACATGAAAAACCCCTAAAGCTATTGGCTAAGAGCACTGTGAGAACGGAATGCTCATTCATGCGTGTGGCGTTAGCTCTCATGGTTGTCATGTTTGTGGTCGAAGCCCGCGTCTCGCTGTCAAACAGACTATATACACTACCCCAGTGGTTCTCAAACTGTGGGCCAGGGCTCACTGGTGGGCCTTAAAAGTATTATAGGCCTTGAAATCCTTTATTATTTTCTAAAAAAAAAAAGTGTGTGTGTCGCTGTTAACTATTTGATTGTTGTTATTTATTAGTTTCATTCGTTTATTGGGTCAGAGTTGGGCCGCAAACAGTTGTGAACATTTCAAGTGGGCCCCAAGATGGGAAAGGTTGGGAAGGCCTACACTAGCCTATATCAATACCCTAAACCTATCCATTTAAACCACTGGGAAAATGGATGAAAATGGCATGTTCATGTTCACATGGTCGCGCTTGAAGCTTTGTGAGACTTGCTGTCAAGCAGACTATGTAACAATACTGCCCTACAAAGGCAAAATGTCGTAACTATGCCATTATTGAAACTCAGAAAAATGCCTTCAACGCCGTGGTATTACAGTAGGTTGTATATTGTAGCTACAATAAAAATTGAAATAGCAATATCTATAAAACGGGACACATTTGGATCATAAGGCTGAACCACTGAGTTGCTATACATGTCTGTATCAGCGTGTCTATGTGTGTGTGTGTTGTGACTGAGTGAATGTATGTATGTATCAGTATATTAGTTCTTATTGTACGTTGAGTGTATTTGTGTGTGTGTGAGTGGTGTGTGAGAGTGGGGTAATGTTAATGTCAATGTCCTATTTATATGTTGTTCTGTGTCAACCCTGTTATAGGCTTTTGGCAGAA
>NC_085868.1:50044261-50046761 GCF_034702125.1 Engraulis encrasicolus | reverse complement strand
CACACACACACACACACACACACACACACACACACACACACACACACACACACACACACACACACACACACAGTGGCACACCTGTCATATACACCCACGAGCGCAGGCCGCCAGGTCCCTATTCACACTGCAGGTCGCGGGCGGCATATGTGGCAGTGGGCTTGAATAGAGTGTGAGTGTGAGTGTGTGTGTGTGTGTGTGTGTGTGTGTGTGTGTGTGTGTGTGTGTGTGTGTGTGTGTGTGTGTGTGTGTGTGTGTGTGTGTGTGTGTGTTTGTGTGTGTGTGTTCTCTCTTGGACGTCACCATGTCTGACTCACCCCCTACCGCCATCTGCGGCGCCTTTTGCAAACACACACACACACAGGCACGGGTATACAGATACACACACACACACACACACACACACACACACACACACACACACACACACACACACACGGGCACACACACACACACACACACACACACACACACACACACACACATACAGAGTAAGCCTACACACACACAGACACACACGCACACACTCTCTGCACGTACACACAAAAAACCTGCTAACTTCCTCTCCCTCTTCCCAAGAGCCCGCCCACCGCCAGCACCTGAGCCAATAAGCTGCTGTTATCATGACAGAGTGCCCGCCCACCGCCAGAACCTGAGCCAATCACCACCAGCACCTGAGCCAAGAGCCCGCCCACCTGCAGGACCTGGGCCAAGCTGTTGTTATCAGTGACAGAGTGTGCACATGGTCTTTCCTGAAGACAAAAATCACACCAGACAGTAAAGGGTGTGTACCCATGGCCGTAACTACCATTGAGGACACAGAGGTCATGTCCTCTGTATTGTTTTCAGTAATGTAAAATGTGTCTATCAATGACAACCGATATATGAATCGACAATGATAAATTCAGTCTGTAACGCCACCCCCATTTATCCTCAAGGCAGTGATCGATGCAAACAAACTGAAGAGTTTAACTGAAGTGTTTGAAGCATTCTAAATGTACAGTATGCAGTACAGTGTGCAGTATTTGATCTCAGTATTTGCAAATGTCTGGTTACGGCCCTGTGTGTACCTACAGTAAAAATAGCTCTTCACTTAAATCAAACAAAGTCCTACGTACTACAGCAGGTGACGACCCGTCGCTCAAACAATCAAATCAGATCAACAGATCAAACAAAGACAAGGAAGTGAGTGCACTCTTCAAGGTCAAACGTCCCACACACAATAGGGGGAAGCTGTTGTCATTAACGATATGAATTTCATCATCCAACAATGTGTCATCTTAAAACCAATTATCATTACTATACATACAGATATTCATTCAAAAAAGAATCCACCTTGCATGAACTTTGACTAACATTTCAACACCATGTTTGTTTACAGTGACTGTACAAAGCACGTGAGGCGAGTGTGATTGTGGGTCAGATTACTGGGTTACTTAGTCGGAGCAGGAAATAAGAGTGTTGAGTGTTGTTTAAGGCAGTGTTTCCCAACCTTTTTTGTCTCATGTACCCCCCGAGTCTTTTTGTTGTGCCACGAGTACCCCCTAACTTGTGTTTTACATCGCTTTTTCTATTCCAGTGTGACTATGTTCCATGCATTTGTTAAAATGACATTTTTCCCCTCTTCAGTGTGCTCGCGTACCCCTAGTGGTACACATACCCCTGGTTGGGAAACACTGGTTTAAGGTTTCAGCCTTGCAATTGATATGACGCATTGCAAAGTTAACTACTATAGTACTTCACTACTATGGCAGTGCACAGAGCCTTTAGTAACACATCACGACTTGGTCATTGCCATTCTGGTAACAGCTAATTTATAATGCTGTGTCTTAAGGAGTTAAAGGTTTCAGCGCTACAATTGATATGGCGCATTGCAATGTTGTGAGAGCAGGGTTGGACTGTGCCAACAGTTAACACCGGGCATTTTCAGCCAAGACCAGTCCACCAGGCATTCAGACAGGACAATGAAGCCTGTGACAACAATAAAATGAGACATCTAATATGAGCTATCTCGAAGAGAGATCTACTGTAGCGACATGGTGCCCAGGGCCAGATTAAGATGGCCTGGGGCCCCTAGGCTCTACAGGTTGCTGTGCCCCCCCCTGGAAGACCAAGGTTATCTTCTACACACCAAGCTCTTCCGTCTTGTTGGTGCGTCTCTGAAGTAATCCAGTTGTAGGAAATGGGTCGCACTCAATTTTTCTTCTTTCTTGTTGTTTTCTTTTTATTTTAACATTGCAGGGAGTGACATGACAGACGTTTCGGCTGCACAGAGCCTTCTTCTGTGTCACCCCCCTGGAAGACCAGGGCCAGATTAAGATGGCCTGGGGCCCCTAGGCTCTACAGGTTGCTGTGGCCCCCCTGGAAGACCAGCCAAGACCAGTCCACAAGGCTTTGAGACAGGACACAATGAAGCCTGTGACAAATAAAATGAGTCATCTAATACAGTATGAGCTATTTTGACCACAACAGACAAAACGATCAATTTATATCTGAGTAT
>NC_085868.1:50036761-50041761 GCF_034702125.1 Engraulis encrasicolus | reverse complement strand
AACACACTCCAGACATGCCAGTAAAGATGTGTACCATGCACACACACACACTCTCACACCAGCCACACACACACACACACACACACACACACACACACACACACACACACACACACACACACACACACACAGTCAAGTCAAGTTCAGCGCTACCGATACTGTATGAGGCTTCAGGAGGGAGTTTCGGAGTAACGCTCCACGGCACACTGCTAGTTGACCTTCATTTCACTCACCCCGCTAAACCTCACTCCCAAACCGGGTCAACAGCACCAGTGTAGCTTAGGAGGTCTGCACTAGTTTGCCACTTGGGGCTCGAACTCGCCACATACCAGTCAACACTCCAGTTAGGGCATGGGAGGCACCGTATGATACCGCTGAGCTAAAGGACCAGTCCGATAGCTCAGCGCTACCAATACTGTATGAGGCTTCGGGAGGGAGGTTTACTAACGTTCCACACCAGCGTTTCTCAACCTTTCTTGAACAAACGCCCCCTTGACCTCATCATAAGCCCCCAAACGCCCCCTTGTCCTCATTATAAGCCATAATATGCCCCCTTGACCTCATCATAAGTCGGCCAAAACCCCCACCCCAGTGTTGAAAAGTAAAATAGATTAATGCCCCCCAATGTGAACTGAGCCCCTCCCCCACTCAACTGTATCCTTCACAACGCCCCCCTAGGGCTCCCCAACGCCCCCTGGGGGGCTGTAGCGCCCCCTGTTGAGAAACGCTATTCTATGTCGAACTCTGCTAGTTGTCCTCCGTGACAAAGGGGTGTGTTTCCACTGGACTCTGGCTCTGCTGCCTGCAACCAGAGAACAGGCCTGTGTGCACTACACTGCACTGCACACTAAATCAACTACAACCTCAGCCCCAGAGTGCGTACGGTAATGTAGTCAGGGAAGCCGACAGGGGGGACAAACGGGTCAGCTGTCCCGGGCCCAGGGAGACAGGGGGCCCAGAATAGGGTCCTCATTGTATGTATTGGGTAGAAGGGGGGCTTTCAGATGACTTTGTCCCGGGCCCGGCAAAAGCTGTCAGCAGCTCTGACTGTAGTGTCCATCATGGGACCCCTGGGAGGTGGGGGGCCCTAGGCAGCAGCCTTATCTAGCCTGTGCATTAATCTGGCCCTGGCCTGGGTACTGTAGTGTCCATCAACACCATGGACGATGTTGACCCAGCAGGCCCCGAACTCGGAGTAAACCGACGCAAGCTAAGCGAACTCAAGACTCCCACATGGCTAAGAGCACAGGTTGATGTGGGGCCCCCCAGAAGGCAAATTTCGTGAAAAATGTACATAGACAGTGTTATACTTCCGAGCTAGAAATTCAGGATAACATGTCTGCCAACTGTTCTCAACACGGTGGAACAATTTTTCCATATTCCACCTTGTGCCCAATTCTGCAATTTTTCACTTTTGGACAATCAGGGGGGCCCTGGCAGGTGGGGGCCCCTAAGCTGCAGCAAATATCTAGCCTGTGCATTAATCTGGCCCTGGCCTGGGTACTGTAGTGTCCATCAACACCATGGTCGATGTTCACCCCGCAGGCCCCGACCTCGGAGTAAACCGACGCGAGCTAAGCGAACTCAAGACTCCCACATGGCTAAGAGTCTTAAGAGCACAGGTGTGTTTTATCAACAAAGGCGAGAGTGCAAACATTCTCAAGTTAACACAAGCAGTTCGCTCCAACAGTTACATAGGCCAGTGTTTCTCAACAGGGGTGCCGGGGCACCCTGGGGTGCCGCGGGCCCCCCTCAAGGGTGCCGCGGAAACGTGGCTGATAAATAAATTATGTAATATAATACATATTTGTCTAAATTGATAAGTTAATAATTGTCAGTGGAATCTTTTATCTCCCATTTACGCACAATAAAGTAAATATAGGTCTCCCCAGTCAGCTGCAACTTTGAACGTAGGTCGTGTGACGTCTCCAAATGTGTGACTTTTTTAAGCTTGTGTGGTATCGGATGTGATGCCATATTACTGCTTGTTGGTTTAGGGTGCCTTCAAATTTTTCATGAATTGAAAGGGTGCCTCGCCTAAAAAAAGGTTGAGAAACAGTTACATGGGCTGCCAGGCAATGACATTTCTTATCAGTACGTCTTGAAGCACATACAAAGTGCCCTGTTTGTTGCATGCTTAGGAGCTTGAGAGTTTATTTTTCTTATATTATTTATATTAAAAATACGTCCTTCTACAACATACACCAAATCAACCAGTGCCAACCCTAACCCTAAGTCCATACACTGAAACTTCAAATGCAAAATTGTCTACCAAACCTGTTATAGATATTTCTATGTGGGGTGGAATTTTGTTATAGTCCAATAGTGTACATTTATCCAAAACAAGCCAGGAGACAGGGAACAGTCCTGGAGCTACGTTAGGCTTCGACTTCCTCAAAGGCATTTCAGCTATGGATAACAGTGAGCCAGAGGACCATCATTAGTGCCTGTGATTGTTTATGATGGAAACTAGGGCAGTCATGGGTAAGCAGTTAGGGCATCAAGACTTGCCGGTTCGACTCCCAACCTGCCAGGTTGGTGGGGGGAAGATTCCCGGCCCAGGTCACTTGCCGACCCCTCCCCGTCTCTCTCCCCATTCGCTTCCTGTCCACCTCTCACACTGTCCTATCATCAGTAGTCGTAAAAGACAAAAAAAACCCAAAATAATGTAACCTGTTTTGAATGAATCACATATCACATGACTAAAATGGTTTGTAACTGACTAACACCGACTGGTATGGTGTATCATGCAGCACTGACGTGTTTTCTACAGAAAAGACAAGAAGCACTGCATGATACAGGCCTCACATGTGCTCTCTCTCTCTCTTTCTCTCTCTCTCTCTTTCTCTTTCTTTCTCTCTCTCTCTCTCTCTCTCTCTCTCTCTCTCTCTCTCTCTCTCTCTCTCTCTCTCTTTCTCTCTCTCTCTCTGGGGAGTCTACAAAAAAGACGCCATCAGCTTGATCACTTTGAAAAAAAAAATAGGTCACGCCTAATTATTTGGTGGGAACCAAGTGAGTGTGCTCCGTTTTTCCCCAAGGGAGGTCTATGGATGGTGCGCGAAGATAATGCAGGTGAGCTAGAAATATGAGAACATAAACGGCTTCGTTGACTAGCGGTCTGGGACTCTGCCAGCTATAGGTCCCATGATAACATCAGATGAGAGAGAGAGAGAGAGAGAGAGAGAGAGAGAGAGAGAGAGAGAGAGAGAGAGAGAGAGAGATAGAGAGACAGAGTGAGAGAGAGAGAGAGAGAGAGAGAGAGAGAGAGAGAGAGAGAGAGAGAGAGAGAGAGAGAGAGAGAGAGAGAAAGGGAAGGCCGGGACATTCCAGCTGTTATGACATACTAACTCATAAATTGTGGTCGGTCGGTCTCAACTGCCAAACAGTAAGATTGCCTAATGCAGTCATCTATTGTTTATTAGCTCGAACGTGGTATCGGCCCACAACCTGACCTAGGTGAGGCTTGTCTTGATTTAGAGCCTTGCCTGTGTGTGTGTGTGTGTGTGTGTGTGTGTGTGTGTGTGTGTGTGTGTGTGTGTGTGTGTGTGTGTGTGTGTGTGTGTGTGTGTGTGTGTGTGTGTGTGTGTGTGTGTGTGTGTGTGTGTGTGTGTGTGTGTGTGTGTGTGTGTGTGTGTGTGTGTGTGTGTGTGTGTGTAACCTTACAGTCACCAAAATTGTAATGGCTACCGTATGTCTTAACCTGTTACTTAAGGCTCTCTGTACAGTACTTTCATAGCAATGTTGTTATGATATAGTTGAGTATTTTCAGCAAATAGTAAATAGGCCCGCCGGCGACCCCATCTGCACATAGAGGCTACGATTCTAATAGAGACTCTGCATAAAAAGTCTAATAATTTAATGTCATGCTCTTGTCATGGTTGCTTGCTCTGTTACTTTTCCAGATACTCCACCCTGATGGAACTCATGGGAAATTAAGGATCTTTCACCAAACACAAACGTTAACGTTAAACTAAAATTGCTTGCGATCAGATTTTTTTTTTTAAACAGCTGCAACTCGTCTCTGTTTCTTTGTCTACATTTTTCGAAGAGTAGTTCTGACAGAAATGTAGTTTACAAACTGTATTGTTATGTTTCTTTCAGTCTGTTTCTTTGTATGATCATTTAAAGTCTATCTTACATTATGAACAGTACAGTTGACTGTAAGACAGGCGGTTTGGGATGCAAACCTACAACAGCACCTACAAAACTTGAGTAAATCGGTTGCATCTTGCATCGGTTGTATCTCAATTACTTTTTTAAAACACTTTTTACGTATGTATCTTATTATTTTAGGCTTATCTTCTTTTTACTGTGTGTTGGTCAGTGTCTGCCACTGTACACTGCTCCCAGATGTCTGTCTATTGGAATGCTGCAAAACTGTCTTCTTACCACATGCTACTAATATACTTAATTTGTTTTTATTTATTTATTTATTTTCAATATTTTTCTAGCCAGACATTGTACAGCACTTTGGTCAGTTTACACTGCTTTTATAAATATGCTTTATAAACAAAATGCACTCACTTACTTACTTTACTACCTTCAACTGCAGCCAATTTCAACATGCAGCTGTAACTTACATGCAGTTGTAAGATTTTTTTTTTTCTTCAGCCTTTTCCGAGATCCTGGTCATTGTAATGGGGGCAGGTGTTTGTTTACATTTCAAAAGAACATTTTTTATTTATTCCCAAAAACATCCAAAAGGTTATGCAACATCAGCAGACAACTAGCAAACAGCGATACCTTTGGGGAAGATATTTGGTGCAGGTCTATGTTTGTTTGAAAGTTTGAAATGTACACAAAATCTGCCCCCATTAGAATAGCTCAGATCTCGGAAACGGCTGAGCCGAAAAATGCAGCATCACCGGGTACTGCCATGTCAAGGGTAGCAAGGGTGAGCAACAGAACAACAGCATATTGAAATTGGTACACAGTAAATTTTGCAGTGTTGGTTCAACACTTAAAGAGTTCATGTATGTCCAAATAATGTCATATCAACC
>NC_085868.1:50024261-50031761 GCF_034702125.1 Engraulis encrasicolus | reverse complement strand
CTCCATACAGCCTGCTATGGTCACAATAAGCCCCCCAGCACCAATACACACTCTCTGAAATAAAGGTACAGAACTCGTCGCTGTGGCAGTACCCTCAAGAGGCGTACCATTGTGTCGCTTGATTGGTACCTCAAAAAGGAGGCGCGTTCAGTTTCTTGCAATGTCGACCAATGTGCATCTGTCACCTCTTTTTTGAGGAACCACCTAAGCGACGCAATGGTACTCCTCTTGAGGATACTGCCACTGTGACGAATCCTGTACCTTTATTTCTGAGAGTGCAGGAGGGCCCCGGGCCTCGGGGCAAATGCCCTGCTTGTCCCCCCTAATAGCTCCACCACTCCACAGGGCAGCTCTTATAGCCACATGGTGGGCAGCTATGCGACTCCTGTCCATCGCATCCTATGGCCTTGAGCTGCCATGTTGTGGCCCACAGAAGGTGTGGTGATGGGGGGTGACTAGTTCAGGATGTCAGGAACAATGCCCACTAAAGCATGGACTCGCTGCCCCTTCCCAACACCCACCCCTCCCCTCCTTTTTTTTTTTTTTTTACTGCCGTGCCCAGGGGTTGTTTTGACAGAAGTCTTTGGGGCAAAGAGCGGGACATTCCCAAACTTCTGTTTAGTTGTTTTTTTTCTGAAAAAAAAAAAAAAATGAACGGACCTGGACCTGGGGCCAGCCCCGAAACTTTCTCTGTGAGACGGTCAACAACAGGAAAGGAAATGCGGCAGGAATTTGCAGGCCTGTCGGTCATGGCAGGCATGCAGGGGGAAGTGTATATACATTGTAAAGTATGAATTCAAGCCTTGAATACAACCTTGGGAGTGTTGTTTTTCTACTCAGGAATAAGGGGGGAAACTCTCTCTCTCTCTCTCTCTCTCTCTCTCTCTCTCTCTCTCTCTCTCTCTCTCTCTGATTTTATGACCATTTTAGTCAGAGCTTTGGAGGGAAAACAAGTCCTACATTTAAATAATTAATAATTTCCCCCAAAACATCTCAATGTGCTGTTCTCTTCAGCTGTAGAGCACAGCAGTGACCCAGTACGAGCTAACGACCAGCTGTGCAACAATGTGACAGCTAGCTAACGGCTAACGGCTCATGCCAGGCTGTGTCTCTCCATCTCCAACACCCACTGCAGCTAGTTTCTCTATCAACGCAGAGAAGACAGCTGGCGTAACCGGCAGCAAGAGCAGGTCAAAGACACACATTTAAGAGTTAGAGGCTGATCTTGTATGACAACAAGGATTATAAGACTTTGAGGCAACACCACTAACCACCAGAGTCTATTTTTATCCTGCTGTGCTGTGTGTGTGTGTGTGTGTGTGGCCCCCGAACTTAAATTACACAGACTCACTGTGACATTGACAATGTACGACACACTGTAGGCATCAAGCAGCACGTCGGAACTACAACAACTAACTGACAGCGTCAATCATGTCAAAGCACACACATCTGCTAAATATCCAAGTGCAAATGTACAACTCATACAGGAGCAGGGCCGCTGACAGCTTTAAATGGGCCCAGGACAAGGTAATCTGAATGGGCCCCCTACCTAATACATACAATGTAATGGGGACTCAATTCTGGGCCCCCTGTCTCTGGGCCCGGGACAACATACCAGTTTGTACAACTCATACAGCAGCAGGGCCACAGATAGCTTTTGATGGACACAGGACAAAGTCATCTGAAAGGGCCCCCTACCCAATACATAGGCTACAATGTAATGGGGACTCAATTCTGGGCCCCTTGTCTCTCTGGGCCCGGGACAACATACCAGTTTGACCCCCACCCCTGTCAATGGGCCTGCACACAGCAGACCCATACCCGGTGAGGGGAAGGCCTCCCGTGCAAACTGCCTTCCTGGCCTTTGCCTGACCTTAAGCTGTCAATCATTCTCACAATGTCAACCCTGAAATGCTGATGTGGAATGAGACTGCTGACAGTTTGTTTTCCAAAATGACACAGCTCTGCTTCGTGTCTCCCACACCCCCGACCAGAGGGTTCAGTTCACGGGGGCAAGGATGGAAGACTTGCATGCATACTACATACATAAGGTGCTGCTGTACTTAGGGTGAAACCAGAGATAAGTGGCCCCTGCACATGTAAACAGTTTAGCTTTACAGATATCTCGCTGCTTACTGCTTAGGCTACAGCTCAGGTTAAAATCAAGACTGACTACAGAAAAGTGCTCTGTGGTGCTGATGTACATACAGACGTTTTTTAGTTGAATTGTAATTTATAGTATTGCAGTGAAAATTAAATTGAACTGAAGTTAGCCAATATTTTATTTTATGTCTTAAATAGCATCTGCCACAACGGCAAAGTGTAGTAACTATGTATTCTGTCAAAGTTGAGTTTAAACTGAAAATGGTCTTAATTGCACCTCCTTTATTTTTGTTATTATTATTGACAAAGCGTTATGGTCCAAATGGGTCCTGTTTTATAGATATTGCTATGTGAAATTTGCAGTAACTAGAATATGGACTGGTAATCTGGCATACAGGGCATTTTCCCGGTGGGCCAGCAGAGCCGACCGTCCCCAGGGGCCAATACTGTTGTTGTTGTGGTTGTTTTCCTGGGGATTGGTCCACAAATTAGAAGGGGAGGCCCATTGGTCCGTCGTTTATATAGACAGTGGATTCAGCCAGTCAAGATATAGTACTATGAAAGTGGCCTGTGCGTGTGTGTGTGGGTTCGGGCCGTTCTATGCCAAAAATGCCAGGGGCACTGTTTTTAAATGTGCTGTATAAATAAAATGTACTTACTTACTTACTTACTAGTATGGACTGACTGCTACACTAGGATTTGAAGACATTTTTCTCAGTTTCAATGTTGGCGTAGTTAGTTACTGCATTTTGCCTTTGTGTGTGGGGTAGTATAATTCAGTGTTTCCCAACCTTTTTTGTCTCGTGTACCCCCTAAGCATCTTCGTTGTGCCATGAGTACCCCCCGAAGTCAAGTTCTATATCACTTTCTATATCCCAATGCAACTAAGCCCCATACATTTGTTAAAATTTCATTTTTCCAAGTACCCCCTGCTGTGTGCTCGCGTACCCCTAGTGGTACACGTACCCCTGGTTGGGAAACACTGGTATAATGGACTGACTGTTACAAAGGCAAAGTGCAGTAACTTACGCCAACAGTGTGTGTGGGGTACTGTAGTGTAATGGACTGCTACACTGCACTGTAGCTGTCTCCTGGGAAAGCAGACGCCATACTAGTGGTGGTGATGCTGTTAATCTTTGTTCCATCAGCTTCTCTGTCCTGTGGTGAACACAGCTGTCCAGCATGCTGTGAGGACTGCAAAATACAGCGAGAACCAACAGGCGCGCGCACGCAGTCTCGTCGTCATTTTACCAACATTCATAAAATAATCATTACAAAAACTTGGAAGATGGATATTTTTAAAAGGCTCGTTTTCTCTGTGAGATCTAATGTCTTTAGTTATTTTAATTTTTTTCTAATGTGACTTTGTTCTGTGGGTAAAAACGGGAAAAATGGGCCATTTCGCGTTTTTTTTCCCTGCAGTTTTGTGCCCATAGAAATCAATGCAATTTGTTGAAATTGTCTGGAAATTAGCGCATTTTGGCGTTTTTTGAGAACCTTTTGGGCGGGATTTGATCAGACACATCTGGCAACACTGGCCACAAACCCCTTCTGGACGCCTCCTCCAGGACCAGGAGGCCCACTACAGATGGAAATAAGGAGGCAAATGAGAACCAGAAGCAGTCAAATGGGGAACAGGCAAATTACACGAGTCTCAGGGTCAAGGACAAAACTGGGCTGTTTATACTCTCTCCAAACACCACAACACTCAAAAAATTAGCTCACGTGGTTGGCTGCCAGTGTCTGTCCAAACACCACAACCCCCCCCCCCCCCCCCTGTCTTGTATCTCTTGTAGGGTTTCACCTGCCCACAGGTGTGCACAGTTAGGGACGAGGTGGTGCTAAAGCAGCTGCCCCTTTGCCCTCCTGGACACAAAAATGCCCTTTTTGAAAGTTCTGTTTTTGTCACAATGTACGGTGGTCCATGTTGACATTCTCATCTGCAAATGCTTGACAATCAGAAGCATAATACTCTGACCGATATAACATATAGCTTCTATAGCCTAGTACGTAAGGCTGCCGGAGCGTTCCATGAGAGAGTGGCAAGTGAGCGAAAAGCGAGTAACGTGTGTGAATGAACGTAGCTTAAAACACCACTCACCTAAATGCGTCACGGTGACCTCCACTGGAGCGGATGTCTTCTCGGCCACCTGGTACCAGCCCTTCGCAGCGTTCCGCATCCAGGCCCTCAGGTGGCAGGAGTAGCGGCCCGCGTGAGACGTCTCCACCGCAGGCAGCTCCAGCTTGAAGAGCCCCGCTCCCACGCGTCTCATGACGGCGTTCTTGGGCGTGCTGTCGACGCTCGATATGCCGTTGCGGTCCATGTGGGCCAGGACGTGAGAGCCCTCCGAGAGCCAGGTCACCTCCAGGCCCAGAGAGGAGAAGTCGTCGGCCTGTACCCGGCAACTGAGGTGCAGCGTCTCCCCTGTGGTCAGTTTGGTGCTGCCCGTGACGGACACGTTCAGCGACTGAGCTGGAAAAGGAAGAGATCAGAAATAGGTTCGTTAGCAGCTGTGTGTGCAGGGGTGACCAACCGTATGACAGATACGTTCAGTGATTTGGCTGGAAGAAGAATGAGATCACAAGCATTTGGTGAGGTAAACGTAAATGCAATTCCGTAGTCTGCAGTGTGCACTTGTGTGCTGTGGAGTGCTGTTCTAATATTCTTGGATGTCATGACTTTAGTCTGTCAGTACTCTGGAACTTTGACAGGTTAGGAAAAAAAAGCAGTACCTTGATGGGTTAGGAACATTTGAAAATGGCAGTGACTGTGTACAGAATTAAAAACTGTGTGGACAGAAATCATTATTCTGGATCTGAAACGATACAAATGGGCTAATGTGAGCATAGCCTGAGTGCAGCAGGAGAGTAGAGATGGGATTTATGGCTCTTTGACGGGATCCGGATCACAGTGGCTCATTCCTTTCAAAGAGCCGTTCAAAAAACTGGCTCTTTTGGCTCTTTTTAAATGATTTATTCAGTGTAGAATGCAATATTTTGACTCCACCTCAAGGTTATTTTGTCCAAACAACAACTGATTATCCTCCTGCTTCTAAGGATCGCTTCTGCCACTCTTTAAGGAAGACAATTGTGTTTTTCCCCTTAATTAAAGTACTTGCTTCAAGGTAACGTGCTTAAGATTAATGAAAAATGAACGAAAAAGCAGTTGAGTGGCTCCCCCAGCTGTGATTCGGTTCCCATCGTTCACTTCTGGGAGCCGTTCAAAAGAATCGTCTCGTTCGCGAACGTCACAACACTACGGGAGAGAGACAGTGACATGATTCATGAGCTCCCTGTGGCACTGTGGCAGGAAGCCTTTCAGGGCTCTGTGGCAGAAAAACTCACACTGCCACACAGCTGTTGCAGCACAGCCAACATATACAGTACAGGAGGATTTCAAAAATGAAGAAATCAGATGCAAACCCCCCTAACTCCATTTCTGAAGACCTGCACTTCTATATTTTTGGTTTGGTTTACATTCATGTACTTGATAATACATATAAATAGTTATATTACATAAATAAAATAAAAAATATATTCAATTTTGATAGCTTTGTATTAAATAAAAATTAATTATGATTATTTTCTGAAAGTGCACTTAGGGGGTTTTGCATTTGAACTCTTCATATACTCTTCACCTGCATTTCAAAATTTTACAGTGTCATGTACCTCTGTGCAGAGGCGCATCTTGCCACCAGACAAGGCAGGCAGCCGCTTGGGGCCCTTAAGCCCTTAAGACGCGGCTTTATACATTTGTTGTTACCAGTATGGTAATGACCAAGTCGTGGTGCATTACTAAAGGGCCTGTGTTGTGTCATAGTATTGTAGTGCTACGGTAGGTACATTTCAATGACTATTACGGCGTGCCACTGGAGGTACGGCGTGCATTAAGGGGCTATGCCCCTAGATCAGGGGTGGGGAACCTATGTCTCGAGGGCCATTTGCAGCCCTTGAAGACATTTTATCCGGCCCCCGATATAGTTTTAATGTTATGCAGCTTCACATGAAATATGACATATTTTGTAAAGGAAACTTAGAAAACACATTTCCAATACAATTAAGTTATATTCAGGGGACCAAGACAAAGAAAGAAAAAGGTTCCCCACCCCTGCCCTAGATGGTGAGTAACAGCACACTTTGCTACAGTAATGGAAAATCTCTTTCAAATATTCACTCTCAGCTGAACCTAGAGTCGCCTCTGCCTCTGTGTTCATGAAAATATTGTCAATTAATAAAGACGTACACGGTGAATAAAAGCATGAATTTCAATGTTTGTGTTTGTGTTAAAATATTGAGCATGCTATAAGGGGAAGACTTATAGAAAAGGGGAATAAAAAACACATTTCTGATGACCTGTACTATCATGTCATGTTTGGCTGTTGCAGTTGGAGCAGTTTTATCCCACATGTTTTAGAAGGCAAACATAACCCTTATCAGCGTTGCAGTAGAGTTTGAACCTCCCGTGCTCCAAGATATGAATCTCCTTGCAATAAGTCCCTTGTTAGGACACGGCATCCAATACATTCCGCTGCGCATGACAAACGACGCTACCAGAGCGCCGTGACAGGATCCAGAATAACAACATTGCAGCGGCGTGCCATAACAAACGACATGACTTTGAGGCACCTGCCACTTGATTATTCCTAACGTGTTATCAGCTGTTGGTAATAACATGTAAGGCGGGGCTGCACAGTACATGCATTTATCATATGTCGTCATAGTGATAAGCTAACAGCGCTTTTTGGCCCAGTATTGCAGAATCTCTACTTAATGCTACAAAGAATTTGCTAAATTGGGTTTTGTTTCCTCAAAATGAACTTGAACAAAACGAATCACAATGTCCTAGTCAAGAGATTGTTTTCGTCTTGATCCTCATGCTTGCTGATCATGTATTGAAGATGAAGGCATGAAAGAGAACAGAACAACAGAAATGACTGAATTTATAGCTTGTTAACCCAAAATGAACTTGAACAAAACGAGACAATTTCCAGTACATGAGATTGTTTTTGGGTTTTATTTCTCTTCAAAATCCATAATCCAAGATTTGTATTTCCAGAATGTGGCTTTTCTAACAAATCTACTGATTTAGTTGTTCCCAAGTCATAATTGAAACTATCAAGACTCGTATAACACTTAAATAAACAAAAAAAAGTCACGCAAACACATTCGTCAAATGTAAGGAAGGTATGTCAAGTATGTGCACTTAAGAGAAACCTAACCTCATGTCAGCTCTCTAACTCAAAGTTGACAGTATACCTTACAACAGCTGACTTCATTCTCGTAGCAAAATAAAGCTGTGGCAGGGCTCTGCATGAGGTTTAAGCCATACTTGACTCCAATTAACCAGATTTTGTCAGCAAATAATTGTACTTGAAACAGGGCCCAACTAATTAGCAA